>NC_079895.1:18182054-18228590 GCF_024868665.1 Triplophysa rosa
GGGACTGCTGTCCGCTGAACTTTTTCCCTGTCACATATCAGATTGTAAAGGTATTTATTTGTAATAAACGATGAAAATATTTGAAAATGGCTGTTCAAGTCATACATGTACCAAACATTTTGCGCTTAATTGCACTTTGATGCTATACAGTATATTCGTCCTTATTGTTCTCGACATGCCGTTGCTATCGTCTATTGCAAGATTAATTACATTTTGATACTTGATAGAAAACTCAAATAAATGGAAAAAGTCACAACTTTGTAGTTTCATGAGTTCAAAACAAAATTTAGAAAGTTTGTTGTATATTTGTAGCCTATCTGGCAATGCCCGTATAATAAGTGAAAATAAGATTTTTTTAAAGATATTATTTTCCATCTGTTTCCCCTGTATAACTTACTTGAATGTTTGTTCTTATTAGCAGGGGGTTCCCAAACGTCTCAATCCTTGACCCAGCAACAGGTAATCTGTGTCAAACACACATTTTTAACATGGGGAAAACACATTCGTTTCAGTAGTTTTTATTTTATCACAAATTAATACGTTTAATTACGTACGGCAACAGCCATCCTTACATATGTGACCCTGGATCACAATACCAGTCTTAAGTAGCACAGAAACATTTTTAGTAAAAGCCAAAAATACATTGTATCAAAATTATCTATTTTTCTTTTATGCCAAAAATGATTAGGATTTTAAGTAAAGATTATGTTCCATGAAGATATTTAGCAAATTTCCTACCCTAAATACATAAAAACTTTGTGTGCGTTTCTTACACTTTGTCTATTCCAATCTGAAACTGATGGGCGGAGTTGTTAGAAATCGCCTCTGCTTACAAAGCAACAAAATTGACTTTGGCAAAAAGTGGTGGGGACATGACCCACCCGTCCACCTGCAAATTACGCCTATGGAATTATGCGTTATAATTTAAGCATTCGAAATGCCACGTGTTATGCATTGCAAAGTTAGGAAACGCAAATGTAAACTGTATTTGCAGACGCGTTTCAAACGCATTGATCATAATGCTTGGGTAGACTTCAGTGAAATGCGCTGGTTTCTCTCGGCGTTCTGAGCTGGTTTGTGCGAGTCTCATCGACAAACAACTCAAGTTCTTATCAGCTCCATCCAGCGCATTTACAATAAATGTGATCACTAGTGGATAATTTCACGCGCTTCCATGTCCAAGTGTATTCTTCCAAGTGTCTCATAGCAGACCTGTTGTTGTGCAGTTTCTGTTCATGTGTGCAAAGACATTTTAGAAATCTCGATCGAATAATGTTTTACGGCAATGTCCCTAATAAAGAGTATGTAGGCTATGTGTGGTAACCCTATCTACATACAGTTAGGGTGATATTAAATGACTTTATTGCCTTCTCTATGCAACTTCGTCAACCTCGTTTCGTTTGGTCACACCACAAGGTGTCCCTGTGGCCTCAAAGCTTCAGCACCGCCGATCTGAGATCGATTGCTAATGTCTGAGGTGAAACACGCCCCCACTCATTAGCATACAGACAAAGAAATACATAAATAAATAATTGTAGAAATAAATAAGTAAATGTAAAAATAAATAAATGTAGGAATAAATACATATATACATGAATAAATGTGGAAATAAATAAAAGTGGAAATAAATAAATGTATAAATAAATAAATGAAAAAATAAATAAGCGTGAAAAAATATATAATTACCCATAAATAAGGAAATAAAAGTATAAATACTCATTTATTTTTGCTTTTTTACATTTCTTCATGGATTTATTTTTGTATTTATTTATTTTTTATATTGTCACTTTTGGAATTCCATATGAATTATGATCTGAAGTTAAAGAAATAATAGTACATATAGGCTATTTTGAAGTTCTTTACATTAAAAAATTCACATTGAACTGATATTGTTTAGGTGACACACTGAGGTGGTCTACTCTCATTTTAAAGTGGAATGAGTCTGTGCAATCGGATAGTTTTCTTTAAATTATGATCTGAAGTTATAGAAATAATAATACATATAGGCCATTTTGAAGTTCTGTACATTAAAAAATACACATTGAACAGTCCTGATATTGTTTGTGTGACACACTCAGGTGGTCTACTATCATTTTAAAGTGGAATGAGTCTGTGCAATCGGATAGTTTTCTTTAAATTATGATCTGAAGATAAAGAAATAATAGTACATATAGGGCATTTTGAAGGCCTGTACTTTATAAAATCCACAATAGTCCTGATATTGTTTAGGTGACACACTGAGGTGGGATAAGAGTGTTGTAAATAATATAAATGTAGCGCCCTACTCCCTTAAGGTAAATTTGGAATGGGCCCTGAGTTCTTTAAGTTTTAGATCTCTCTACAATCTTATAGCTATCATGGTCTTTGTATTAACAGACCTTCTTATTCTGGGATACCCTCATGTATAGCAACTGCTACGTTACAAGTAAAACCACATGCAAGAGTAAATCCAAACAGGATTTAATACACAATGTATAAAATAAATAATAAAGCAGAAAAATGATAATACACTAATACAAAACAGTTACCATTTTACAGCATCTCAACAATATTCAAACACCCAGTAATAACAGATATACCCACGTCTCTTCTTTAAATTTCAAGCTCAAGGTTCATGTAAATGTCCCAGGAGTCGATCAATGTTCAAAAATGCAAACGGAAAAGAACGTAAACGTTGCAGGCCTGATACGACGCTGGCGTGCGGTGAGGCCTTACAATGTGCCGCTTCACTCAATGAGCAACATAAACAAGATGGTGGTTACCTTTGCAGATGAACGTTCAGGACGTACACTTAACCACATCTCCGCAGAACGAGAGCAACCCATTCAATAAATCCAACAGCGGTTCCGCGCACATGTCCCCGCAGACAGAGGAACCCCTGAGAATCTCCGTTATCTCAGGGCGCTATCTGGATACTTATCTCCGCAGAACGTCCGGTAAGAGACTCGATACACTTTTGTTTTTCACTGCAGCGAACTCGAATGTCTCTCACGTCCTTATCAGCTCCGTTTCGTAAAAAGCAGAGGCAATTACAAATGACGTTAAGATCAACAGGAGAAATTGCTATCTCCTACATATTACTTAGTTATACCAACTTTTAAGTAGTTATCTTGTCGACAACAGTAAGATTGGCACTCTTTTCTTACATTACCGCGTCTCTCTCTCATCCCAGCTAGCTCTCGTCCCGCCCTCCCAACAGTTCAACCAATCCCGACATTCAACAGCAGGTACGTAAATTAAAGCAACAGTACAATGTCTTCATAAACTTACACTTAATACATTTTCTCTTCATTGTAACCCCTCAAAGGAACATATACATATTTAAACCCAGGAAACAAACAATATTCATTGAAAATAAAAGGAAAATAAATTATTGTTTGTTTAACACCCCACTGTATAAGAAGTATAGCCACACTCAGGGCTACACCCTCCCCCCTTTAAACGTCTGTATGTCCCTATTCAGACTTTTACCTAAACTTTCCAGTCTAATGGCGGAATGGCTTTAATATCTCTCATGCCGGGATCCCTTCCCAATCTGTATACCCACCCCTCTATGAACTATGGTTATTGGTTGATCTCTGGCTTTCCCTGGTTTATCATACGTGAGCTTAAAGACTGGCTTTACTTTTCTCTTCTCCCTAATGGGTTCTATATGCTCACTTATGTCCTCCATCGCTTCCCTACTGTTCCCTGACTGCTCTGTGTCATTTTCATCAACAGGACTGTTGGGGCTTGAATCATCACTTTCAACACTCGGCGAACCAACTGAGGAGCCGTCTTCATCCATATACACAGCCTCGGGTATCACTTGCTCTTCCTCAGCTGTTGGCTCTTGTAGCTTGGTCAAGGCACAACGTTTTTGTAACAGACCCTCTAGGTAAGATTTGTAGGGTTTTTGCCCAACTTCACAATCAGACTGTGATGACATCTCTGAAGAGGATAAATATCTGTTTATAGTTGTGGGAAGAGTGGAGCTGGTTTTCCGCTTACCAATCTGATGGTTTTTTCTCTTCACAGGCTTATTCTCAAGCGCCTCCACAGTTGGCAGCCTCACCAGATTCCCTATTGGCAAGAGATGTTCCCTATGGAGTACTTTCACCCCACCTTTCCCTGTTTCAGGTAGGACTTGGTAGACAGGCAGATTGGGAAGCTTTCTTTTGACAATGTATGGGACAGGATTCCACTTTGGTTGCAGTTTGTGTTTTCCTTTGATCCCCAGGTTCTTGATTAACACACGGTCTCCTGAGTCCACCGCTTGGAAAACCACTCTTTTGTCATAGGATCTTTTGTTACGCTGGTGAACCTTGTCAGCCTCTTCAGCAGCTAACCGGTAAGCACATTTCATGTCTTCTTTCAGCTTAGCAACATACTGTGAGTGAGTTATGTCACACATTCCATCAGGTGAAGTCCCAAAGCATATGTCCAATGGTAGTCTCGCCTCCCTACCAAACATAAGAAAGTAAGGGGAATAACCGGTGGCATCATTTCTGGTACTGTTGTATGCATGAACCAGATAAGGTATCTGCTGGCTCCAGTTCCGTTTTTTCTCAGCATTTAGTGTTCCCAGCATGGCAAGAAGGGTACGGTTAAACCGTTCTGGTTGAGGGTCACCCTGTGGGTGATATGGTGATGTTCGTGACTTTTTGATACCTAGCAGGCTCAACATGTCTTTGATAAGTCTACTCTCAAAATCGCGACCTTGGTCGGAATGTATGCGCACAGGAAGTCCATAATGTATGAAGTACTTCTCAACCAGAATTTTCGCAACAGTGAGAGCTTTTTGGTTTTTACTTGGGAAAGCCTGGGTGTATCTAGTGAAATGGTCTGTGACTACTAGCACATTGCTTATACCCTTGGAGTCTGGCTCCACAGCTAATAAATCAATACAGACCAAGTCCATAGGGCCACTACTTGCTATTTGTTGTAACGGAGCTGCTCTTTGACAGGGACTTTTGCGAGTGACACAGGGACCACAATTCTTCACATATTCTTGCACATGAATAGCCATCTTTGGCCAATAAAACCGACTTCTCAAAAGATCGGTGATCCTCTCACTACCGAGGTGACCCAAGTCATCNAGCAGGTACGTAAATTAAAGCAACAGTACAATGTCTTCATAAACTTACACTTAATACATTTTCTCTTCATTGTAACCCCTCAAAGGAACATATACATATTTAAACCCAGGAAACAAACAATATACATTGAAAATAAAAGGAAAATAAATTATTGTTTGTTTAACACCCCACTGTATAAGAAGTATAGCCACACTCAGGGCTACATAAAAACTGCCTAGCAGTTTAAAAACAGCTTAAAAAAGCCTAGCAACCACCTAGCAACATAACTGTCAATCTTTCCCGTTTGGCCTGGGTTAAAGCCTTTTATTGTAGTGCAATTGAGGTTCTTTTTTCAATACCACATTTCGTTTTATGGGTAAAATTATATATAAATATATTTAATTTTCTAAATGCATTTGTATTTTAATTAATTCACAACCGACAGACTGAAACCACGTTCGAAATAGATCGCTTTATTTTGAAATTCAAAAAGCCGCTTTTACCGTAATGCGCAGTATGCGCACATAAGAAAACCTAGTGAGGGCTAGTTTGACTGTCGTTTTCGAAGTGGCGGCTGGCCTGACCGCAGTATGGGAACTACAGGTCTAGTGCTGTGGTTAGAAGCATCATTCCTTATTATTATGACGTGTAGATTTACATGCCTAATCAAAGCAAGCAAGCAACACGCAGTGCATCCCATATCCATCATTCTAAAGATATACAAATTACATTTTACATCTTTTAGCTTGTCAAGAAAATAGAAGTGCTGTTGTTTGAAAAGTGCATATGCGGATGGCTCCGTGCACTATGACCCTGGGGAATCCATGGGCGGGAGGACACTTATAAATGAATTAAATATCGTGAAATAAAACAGACGACAAAAATAGAATTACAAAAGTAGTCCTTAAATGCAATGTATGTTATTTACAGCAAGTGTTTGACATTAATTCGATCCGAACGTATTTATTAGTAGACGTCATTACTCCACCACCTGTGTGGCGTCATCAACTTGATTGCTGAACCAACTTGGTTCAAATAATTGATCTCCGACAGAGTTATACGGTTTCGGAAAACAATGCATCGTACTATGGTGTTAACCAGCGAGTTGTGTCGTTGTTCGGGAAACGCACCCCAGGGCCGGGTTTCCCAATAATGATGGATCCATAGCACTTAAGAGCGTTTTCTACGAGCCACTTTGCGAACGTTCGTCATCGTTTCACGCGCGTTTCCCAAAAATGCACTTAATGGCTGGAATACACTACAAGACTTTTAAAATCGGAAAAGATTTTTTTTAAACTATACATCATACACTTGGAGACTTTTTGCAAGTTCAGATAGAAACACACTAACTGATCAAATCTGCACACTGGCACAGACTTTCTGCAACAAGTCCAGACTGAAAATCTGGGCAAAATCTGAGCAAAAGTCTTGTAGTGTATTTTAGCCTTAACACGACTGCACGTATAGTGCTTTAGAGCTACTTACTAGTCGCTATCCGTTTGTCAGGTGCTGAAATGTATGGCTCGTTTTTGTAACATGCGCTTGTTTTCGAAATGTTTAGGCTAATTATTTTTACCCAATGTGCATGTAGTAGGTGAATGTTATTTAATGTTGTTTAACATATTTGTTGTGCAACGTGTAATACTTTTTCTATAGGACTTATCTACTGTAATTGTGCAATGTAGCACGTTCTATAGGAAAATAAAAAAGTTAAAATCAAAAGTTAAAAAAATGCTATATATAGCTTTCTAGCTCCAAACAAAATGTTTATTGTACACATACATTACCAGCACTTTATTAATAATTAGCACAAAGTGTGTTCATTATGAATGTGAAACTTTCAATTAGAGAACTGTCATGGCTCTGCTTCATTTAGTCATGTTTTTCTTGGTCCTGTAGCAGAGTCATGACAAAGCGTTTGGTTATGTGTGGAGAGAAACATATTATTGTCCTTTTGACAATAATATAGGCCTACGCTCTCTCCAGTGTCTTGTCATTGGGCCCGCTCCTCTCGTTTCCTTGTTATCTTTCCCTGAGTGTTTGATTACCCACACCTGCCCTGTGTCATTATCCCTCGTTTGTCTTACCCTATATAATA
Organism: Triplophysa rosa; assembly: GCF_024868665.1. NCBI lineage: Eukaryota > Metazoa > Chordata > Actinopteri > Cypriniformes > Nemacheilidae > Triplophysa > Triplophysa rosa. The sequence goes on from NC_079895.1 coordinate 18,189,210, forward strand.
CCCTCATGTTTCATTGTCCTTTGTCGGTCATTGTATGGTGTGCGTTCGACGGTCCCCGTAACGCCTGTGCCGCTTGTTGCTGTTTCTTCTGTTGTAGTAAGTGTTTAGTTTAGTCCTTGTCAAGTTTATGTGAGTCTAGTGTTAAGTTAGTTTACGTCTCCATTGCTTGTATTGTTATCTTGTTCTTGTTTTCACCCCATCGCGGGTTTTTGTTTTGTTTATTGTTATTGTAAGTCTTTTTGTTCTCCCTGTACTCCCGCTGCCTGCAATTGGGTTCTTTCCTGCCATAGTCCATACCTGAGATCCGTGACAGAGAACGATAAGGGAAGAGCTAATCAATCCAATTTCTCAACAAATCAGGCATTCAGTTTCTTTAAGTATTGCCTTCTGCAGTTGTTGGAACATATGATAGGCAGTGTGTACTATATAAGGTTTGTAACAGCCTGGAAACCTTTAAATCACATGGTTCCTCTAAATAATTAGAGGTTAGTTCACAATTGTCTCGAAGAAATCATGGCTGCACTTAACAGCAGCAGGAGAAAGACACTGACAACCACCAAGTAGGGATGGGTTGCTCGACACCCCGTGTCGACACACGTATCGAGTTTTCGACACGAACTAGTGCTTCGAAACAGTGTTCCGGAGCATTGCTTGAAATGAGTCTGTCACGTGACCTGTGGAAACGTCCCATAGGAATGTTATAATTATTTATTTACTTTATATCATTTTATCATTTTGTATTGCTAATTAAAGTACTACTATATAAAACCATGACATGTTAATGTCTGTTGTCAAAAAGTTAATTGCAGGTTTAACACTTATACTTTTTGGGAACAAAGTGTTTCTTCAACCACAAACTGGTTTTCTGCTAGTAAACGCCATCCTGTATTCTCTGCAGCTTACACGTGCAGAAGTGTGTTTGATCTTTAAGTGGAGAATGCACGCAATAGACCCCGTTCTCAAGTGTGGGAACACTTCAGTCTCGACACTCCTAATAAAGTGTCATGTCTGATATGCGAGCAAACTTTGTCTTATTCCAATAATACATCCTTACTGCTTCGTCACTTACGCTCCAAACACCCAAACGCTCTGGGCAACGATACTCAAACAACAGAGCACCAGACTGCACCACCCGGGATAGAGGGTAAAATTACATATTAATAATAAAGAAATTTCCTTTGGGACAATAAAACTATCTATTTCCCTCAACAAATGAGCAATAAAGTAATTAAAATGCAAAAAGTCACCCGTTTTGAGTTTAGATTTTCATATTCTATTCTATTCCATTTTTTATTTGTTGTAATAGATTACACACACTGACTATTTTAGTATCCATTAGTTTGGTGGGTTAATCTATTGTTTTTAAGGTTTACAGGCTATGTTGGATTTAAGGCCAACACCAACCAAACACTTTAAAATTGTGTCCACATTCACACTATATTATTATTTATTATATATACTGTACTATATACAGTATATATATATATATATATATATATATATATATATGAAGAGTTTGGTTCCAAACTTTTTTAATCATGTTTTTTTGTGTTAGATTGCTGCATTTTTCGAGTTACTATGGCTTAAACCAACTACAGTTTAATTGATAGTAAGTGGAATGCACCATAAAAAAACATAATTTGTTAAAAATAAGATAAACTGAAATTTAAAAAAATCTCATTTTGGAAGTCTTCATATATATGAAATTATTATTCATGTTACTTATGTTATGAACTGGATGTGCTTATTTTTCTTTGTTACTTTGAGTTCTAATGCTATATATTATTAAATTATATATTAAATATACAATTAAAGCTTATAATAACATTTCAATGAACAAAATATCTGAGTGACACAGTTGGTGTAGGAATTTTTATTGACCACCAGATGGCGAAGTAGTGTACTGTGTCAAAAGCTTCGAAGCACCGATGCAGTTTGTTGAAAAAGCCTCACTGATTCAGCTTCATTCGGCACATCCCTACCACCAAGTAAACATTTTGACCATTTCTCTTTTAAACACAACATTTTTACTTTGCATAAAATGTGGAGTAACTTTAATACAGCAATCCAGCAACAAACATGCATCCCTTGTTAGAACCAACAATTTGCCCATACTATATACAGGTGCTGGTCATATAATTAGAATATCATCAAAAAGTTTATTTATTTCACTAATTCCATTCAAAAAGTGAAACTTGTATATTATATTCATTCATTACACACAGACTGATATATTTCAAATGTTTATTTCTTTTAATTTGATGATTATAACTGACAACTAATGAAAATCCCAAATTCAGTATCTCAGAAAATTAGAATATTATTTAAGACCAATACAAAGAAAGGATTTTTAGAAATCTTGGCCAACTGAAAAGTATGAACATGAAAAGTATGAGCATGTACAGCACTCAATACTTAGTTGGGGCTCCTTTTGCCTGAATTACTGCAGCAATGCGGCGTGGCATGGTGTCGATCAGTCTGTGGCACTGCTCAGGTGTTATGAGAGCCCAGGTTGCTCTGATAGTGGCCTTCAGCTCTTCTGCATTGTTGGGTCTGGCATATCGCATCTTCCTCTTGACAATACCCCATAGATTTTCTATGGGGTTAAGGTCAGGCGAGTTTGCTGGCCAATTAAGAACAGGGATACCATGGTCCTTAAACCAGGTACTGTAGCTTTGGCACTGTGTACAGGTGCCTGTCAGGATTCGGTGGGGAGAGAACCCAATTGCAGGCAGGCGGGGTAGAAGGGGTTAACAAAGAGACTTTAATAACAAATAAAACGGCAAACAAAAACCCACAATGGGGGAAAAACAAGACAGGAATATAAACAAGAATACTAACTGACACTAAACTGAACTAAAACAACACTTGACATAAACTAAACTCAAACACTTACTAAGACTTGACGGGACAATCCAAACAGGACCACGAACATGGGAGAGACAGGTAGCCAGGGTACATCAACACATAGAACGCAATACACGAGCAAACAAGACAATGAAACAAGAGGGCATTTTAAAGGAGAGACAAACGAAGGATAACGACACAGGGCAGGTGAGGGTAATCAAACACGGCCGGAAAACAATACAGGAAACGAGAGGGGCGGGGCAAATGACAAGACACGAGAAAACACATGAGAAGTAAAAACATAGACAACTCATGGTTTTCTCACATAAAACATAAGGCTCTGTCATGGCTCTGCAACAGGACCAAGAAAAACATGACTAAATGAAGCAGAGCCATGACAGGTGCCAAGTCCTGTTGGAAAATGAAATCTGCATCTCCATACATAAATCAACTTTTTGATGATATTCTAATTATATGACCAGCACCTGTATTTTTTATTCTTTACTTTATTAACGTATGTTCAATCATTAAATTTTTATTGTACTGTTTTTTATTACTTTAGTTTAGTAATTTAAAAGATTTAAAGAAACTAAAAAACTAAATAAATATAAATATCACATAGGCGTGTTTAAGTGTAAGCGCAATTCTCCGGTTGTCCTGCAGGTGACCTCATAACTTAGGGCTTTACATTACTCCAGGGGCCTCGTGTACAAAGACTTGCGTTGATTCCATACTAAAACATTGCGTACGGACAAAGCTGTAAATGTGCGTACGCACAAAAAAACTCAGATGTATGAATCTCTGCGTACGCAGGATCCCACGCATATTCTCTTAGTACATCACAATTAACTTGAAATTGAGCGCACATGCACCAGCACTCTGTCTCCTCCCTCAATTAAATAAATTTGAATATGGTAATGAGTCCACTTTGGCAAAACCAAGCAGCAAGAAAATGGAAAAACCAAGCAGCAAGAACTCTGAAAAAGTAATTCATTACTAGTTACTAATTACATATTCAATAGTGTAATTAGATTACTGTACAAATTACTCTCTCCAAAAAGTATTTAGTTACTTATTACTAATTACTTTCTATATCCTACATCAACCTTGATTAGTTAAGTGATTGAAGGATAGACATGAAACGGCTTATTTAATTCATTCAAATAAATAATATTAAACTACATAAAGTAGTATTATTAACTGACCAACGTATTACAAATGTGAGAATTACACATTAAAGCAAGGATTTTAAAGTTAGACTTTGAATTTTGCTATTGCACACACATATTACACAAAGTATTTACTTTAATTACATCAGAAGTAACTGTAATTAAATTACAGAAAAAATAAGAGTAATCCCTTACTTTACTTTTTCCAAGGAAAAGTAATTAAATTACAGTAACTAATTACTTAGTAACTAGTTACACCCAACACTGCTTATTCCTGAGCGGTCTGCCAATTCCCTTTGGAAAGAGCCAGTTGCCAGGAAACCAAGTGTTGTGAGCACCTGTAAGGGAACGGGTAATGCTTGGCTCCTCGCTGTCTCTCTCTCCAAATTCGGACCCAACTCAGCACAAAGTTCCAAGATTATAGCCCTTGGAAATCTGAAACGGCTGATAAGCCAGTCATCATCGTGGGCCAGAAAATCATTATGGTCCCTAAAAACTCGTTCTCTTCGGATTCTGCCATGTCCTCTAATAAGGCTACGCTGCCATTGTCATGGACTAAGGGTTGTATTAATTTGCTCATGCTTTTATATGTTCTTTCTTAATTGCATAATTGATAACATATTCCCATAATGCTCGTGTGACAATAGTGTGTCAATTATTTTATCAATTACAAATTAATCGTAATGTTTCTCACAGCTGGTGGTGCGATAGACTTAATGATTTGATAGTCTATTGCAACTTCACTGCATTGCCTCTAAGAGTCGCCAAAGGACAAAAACCACTAGAATTGTACGTACGCCAGACATGAAGTTGGCGTGGAGGAACGCACATTCTCACGTTAATTTCACTGTTAGTACATCCGACCGTGAGCGTGAAAGCTGGCGTACGCAACATTTTTGAGCGTACGCAGCGTTGATACATGAGGCCCCTGGGCCGGGGAACACTTTCTTAAGTGGGCCACAGGTCAGCAGTTAATTTGGGCCAGATCTGCACCACAGGAAGTTTGCTGACTGGGTTAGCACAGAACAGTTTTTCTCTGTCCACGCACCCTCTCACGCTGCAGTGGAAAAGTACACGTTCTGTTGCGTCCTGTTCTCACGATTTCAGTGATGCCTCACCGGACGCTATGCTATAATTTAGGAATCTAAACGTATGTAATCAAACGTATTTAGCGTGTTCTCACCCATGTTGGGTGATATATTCATGAGGTGCAGAACTTACATCGAACGAGATCGTTGTATGTGGCGGAGCTGTCAGCCAAAACCGTTTCTAAGATAGAAACGGCCGTTGCTTAATTGCTGGTTAGGACAAAACCTCTGACATGGAAAAAGATACCTTTTATCGCGTGTCGCGGCGTTGCATCGCGTTTGGTTAGGACACGGTGTAAGTCCTGATGCAGGAGCACAAATGTGTAGTTGTCATTTGTGTGAGGCATGCAAGCACTGAGTTGGCAATGTGAGATGGCACTGGAAATGTGTGATGTTAATTTGTCTATTTTTTCTCTTATTTGGTCACCACAATTCACTAAAGTTGCGCTATAGACTAGTTCAAATTAGTGTTATGATATGTTAAGTGTGAAAAAGTGGCAAATAAATATATTTCATGTGTTAAATGTGTTGGTCTAAATAACTAATATATATATATATATAATATATATAATTATATATATATAATATATAATGTGTGTATGTATATAAGTATATGAATATAAATACATTAAAAAATGTGTTTTTTTTGTTTCATCATTTTGTATGATCGGTCATTTTTTCATGTTGAATTTGTGTAGACTTGATTAGACACAATTTGGGGAAAAATCTAATAAAAATGTTATAATATTCATGAATCATTGATTTATAGATATGGAATTATAAAATAATTTAATTTCAAAAGATGAAAAAAAACCACAGACATGCATGAAACATAGAATGAAACGGGTCATTTAGACCACGTGTGCATTAGAAGGTTTCAATAGCTGTGATAAGGTTAATGTATCTGGGTTCATAAATTTCATGTTCATTTATTTAGTATGTTCTTTGAAGCTATTCACAGATATCAGTTATACTCACAAAACACGAATTATAACAATTGCAATTATCATCTTAAATCTTAAAATCTTGAACTGTAATAACTTCAATTAATATTTATTTTATATTGTAGCTATGTCAATAAGCTAAATGCGCCTACTGCATGACTGCGATATTATACAGATATTCTTATTATGTATGTATTATCTATTAAAAACACGACTTGCTTATATGGCGTTTTACATAGGAGAGCCAAATCCCCAAACACAAAAAGTCCCCGAGAAAAAGCTGACACACACACCACACAACACACGCCACAACACACACAACTCCCAACCACACACACACACACACACACACACACACACACACACACACACACACACACACACACACACACACACACACACACACACACACACACACACACACACAAACAATATAAAGAATCAGACGTTATACCCTACTAATTTAAATGAAATAATTTAATATTTTTTATATATGTCAAGTATACAAATACATTATAGTCTAAAAACAAACACAGTGAAAAGAAGAACGAGAACTTGTGAGACCCAATGTAGCCGATAAAATAAATATAACAAATTAATTGTTGTTATTTACAATTTATTAGATTTCGTTTTTTTTCTTCAATTTGTCAGTTGTTAAAAACTATTCGCTTGTCATAATTAAAAAAATTATAATCATATAAACAAGCATGTGTTGTGTTACAAAAGTGTAATAATACATATTCTTGATTTTCCAAGCTTTCGGCTATTTCGGCTTCTTATCATTTGTTCATGTCTATCACAAAGGCTCCAACATTAATTTTATTGTTTATTTTATCACCTTAATAATGTGTTACCTTTACCTTAAATCAGCCTAGGATATCGGATGTAGTTCGGTAACATTTATTTAAACCAATAAAAAAACTAAAATTATGATTAACACAAGAAATTTGTTGAGTAGCCTATTGTTATTTTCCATAAGATGGCGCTAAATTATTACAATAAAGTCGAATTTAACAGGTGACTTACGACGCGAATGAATTGTTTCATTCGAATTGTATGACTTTATTGTAAATAATTACATCTCATCTGCAGTTGCTTATAATACATTGTATACTGGCTATAGGCTATAGTTTTATCTGCGCTACGTGAATTTTGCAGTATGTAATATTGGTCTTGGGCATCCCCGGGGCGTATAAAATTAGTTATAGTGATTATTGATATTATTCAGGTTATTTAAACTATTGATATTGTTTACGCAACTTAAATGAGACGCAGAAACGGCACCGAATGGTCCGGGTGGTTGTAGGTGGCTGTGGTAGAGGGTCGGGGGAGATCCTGGCCAGTAAGAGAACCCTGATGGACTAACCCCCGGAGCAACCAGGTTGAGCTTCGAAATACCTGAAAACTGGATAGGAGCGAAGTTACTCTGAAACTTATAAATGGCTTGTTCTGTGGAAGATGGCTGGCACACTTGCGCCAGGCCGTTAAAGTCAAATTTGTAAGCGTAGCGCTTTCCGTGCACCTTTGTCATGATGTTCTTGTCGTAGTAATAGCGCAGAGCTCGGCTCAGTTTATCATAGTTCATGTTCGGTTTACTCTTGCGTTCGCCCCAGCGTCTGGCGACCTCGTCCGGGTCTATCAGTTTAAACTCTCCATTGGTCCCCTCCCAGGCGATGCATGACATATTGGTGCTGTCTGACAAAAGCTCCAGAAGAAATTGCCACAGCTGGATTTGTCCACTTCCTGAAACGAACAAATTTGTATAGGATATATCAATGTGTTGTCAAAAAAAAAAAGATTTAAAATGACATAAAATAAACAATCCACGTCTCCTTTTTGCATAATGCACTACTTTTATTATATTTAATGAAATGACGCAAGAACTTTTCGCCTTTGCATTACACAGTCTATTAATAATTATAATAATATGAATATAATAATAATAATTATTATTATTATTATTATTATTATTATTACTATTAATAATATTTTATTATTATTACATTGATAAATTTATTATCTTGTTCACATACTTCAGTGCATCGCAAGACTCACCTTTTTGCACACCTGTGTTGATGGGGGTCCAAGAAGAGCTTTTGGTTTCCTTGAGTAGATTTTCCGTAGGATCTGAAAGAAAATGTTTAAATAGAAAACTGTAAGATATAATTCAGCTGTTTCTAAATGCTGAGATAAAAATATATTTAAATATTATGATTGAATATGTTTGAAACGCCATCAGTTAAATGAGAAGTACACTATGTTTCTGATGCAGAAACATATTTCTCCATAATTTTGTAATGTTCTATGAAAAAAGAAACGTATCAATAATAGTTTGCTGTAAAATAATTTAAATAATAGGAGTATTCTTGTGTTGCTGCACGATGGATTTGTCCAGATTTTCTGCCTAACTTCAGCGATGAGGTCAGGAAGCGCGTCCAGGAAAAAGGATATCCGATTTCCGACAAAAGAGGACATGCGTTCCGGATGGAAAAGTCATCCCGCAATGGTGCGCAGCATGCACACACAAAGCCCTAGTATCGCCATTTTCTCTTCCAATAATTTCAGCAATATTTCTCATTTTATCCACAAAAAGACAATGTACCTGAGAGATACATGTTAAACATAAGGCTTCCTCCGCAGTTCTGTCGCATTGTGGTGGTGGACGTGAAAGGGTAGGCTTTCATTGGCGCAAAGATTTTTATTAAACTTTATCTCAAAACTGTGATCTGGAATAAATGTGAGACAGATTGAAGTTTCCAGGCAACTGTCACAAGCCCCATCTCTGAGACAATATTCAGACAGCAATTTCCTTCGGTGCATTGGTTTAATTAAAAGAGCAATTTACCTCTGTCATCCCTCCCCGTCTCCACAATAAAAAAGGAACCGATAGAAATTCACCCTTATCAATCCACCATCAAGGTTTAATAAAGTTTCTGCGTTAAGATCAGAGTTTCTATGGAGAATTGAAGTGTTTGACATGGAAACCGGTTCAGATCCTCTTTCTTTTCCGCCTTTTACCTCTTTGCAAACAGAAAGGCCTGTCCCATGTTGGAAGAGAATATTTACCTTTTAACTATACGCCTCAGTGCATAATGGTAAACAAGAACATTTTATCCAAACATACGTTGCTTTAATACGCAATAAATGTAAAATGATAACTTTAAACCTTGCCTTATTATCACTTGGTCGTATTGGACCTTTGTTGAAATTTGCAAGGATTCACATTCTAAAGCATGTTGTAGGCTATAAAGGTTTTATGTAAAAATCAAATACTGTCCTTTGATATACTGCCCTGCCTCTCCAGAATTAACACTCAATTGCTAACCTTCTTTATTCTTGATTCATTTGTACAGGGTGAAACAGAAATCACAGCCGCGTGGCTTTATGTCCATTTATGTGATATCAACATGAAACACCCATAAACTCGTGAAGAAATAAAACATGAGAAGAGAAGTAAACTTTATTGTCTTTTTATGCTCAAGGGGAAACATGTAAACTGACTGTCTGTACAGAAGTGTGTATTTGTTATCTAAAGTGACGACGTGGTCAAAATATTTGTTTAAAGCTCCATGCATCGCAGCTCCATTGTTGGTGTTGGGGAGATAGCGCATGTTTCCGTGTTTAATACTCATTTAGATGCAAATTAAATTTCGTAATATATTCTAAAACTGAAAATTATTGTCAAGTATAAAAAGTGATTTGATATACAGTACCTACAGAAAACACATGAGCTTGAGCTTCTATTTTGTAGCCTATATAAAATAGGCTAATGTAGATGTCATTCCATACCATCACCCCATGTTACGCAATAAAATTCTAAATGCTAAAGTGTTAAAAATACACGTAAACATTTGACCATTTTAAGAATGTAGAATTTGTACTAAAACATAACAGACGAAGAGTCTGTGTTACAACCACAAAGATCTATTTTCATATGTTTATGTTTATTTGACATGATAGTAACACTAAATGTAACATAACATAAAACATAAAAAACATAACATAAAAAAAAACAATTTATAACATAAAATTAACATACCATGAAAAGTAGATACATTTAAATACATTAAATGATCTTTGGAAATAATTCAGACCCTTATTTGTAGTTTATTCGTGGACAAAGTCCACCCTACACTGCATCTAATTTCTAATTGGTTAAATTTATGGTATTATACAGCTCGCCTGTTACTAAACTTTCCGGTCTCCACTTTTGCACCGAAGCTTAATTAGGCTATTCTGTATATTACTCACACAGAAGAAGGCTCCCTGCAGCAGCGTTATATTAACTAAATGTTCATAGTGCCAGCATTTCAACACAAGGAGCTGTAAAAAAATCCTCGTCCAATTTCTCTCCAGCACGTCGATTTGTGTCTAGCGTCCCAGACTTGCTTTAGCTGCCTGAGTCATAAAAAAGATCGCAGGCAACTTAAAACAAGCCTCGAATGCAAGGCCATTTTTGGTTTTCCACACAGCACGTAGACCTGGTGTAGACCTCACGGTGAATTGATCCTTCATCAATCAAATAATACAAGAAAAATGCGAACAAAAATATGCATAGCCTATATAGAGACAAATTATTTCGTTAAAGTATGTATTACATAAGACTTCTATTAAATCTATTACATAAAACATCTGAACATTATACAAATGTTTATTGTGATTGTAGTATTAGGCATGTAGCTGTAATTGGCCTGCATAGACTAGCCTACTTTTGATATGTTAATTAAACCTTAACAATCTGTCGGACATTTTCTCTAAATGTTAACTTACTTGTAAAATACCGTCTATGACATAATTTGCTCCCCTAATAAGACCACTTACCCCGTTCTGATATTTCAGACTGCAACCTGTCTAGCTGCATTCAGCACTGGTGTCTTTCAACCACTGCCTTAAAACATGTGCTGCACTTTTAATCAGCTGCAAATGAAATGTGTATTTGATAAGGGTGTGTACAGGTGAACATTTATTAGGAGATCCTGGACTGGGTGTGGAAGTAAGTTTTCAAGCATAAACTGTGCCGTCCAAATCTCATTCTGTAAGTGGGTGTGTGAGTCCTGAACGGGTTATACGACAAACAAAAAAGAGGCGGAATCATACCCGGATGCCATTGTTACTAAAGATTTCATTGGACGAAGAAAAAACGCCCTTCCCTTATCGCCGTCTTCATAAAAACGGTCCATCTCATTAGTCACGTGCAACTTTAAACCAAAAAAAGTTTATGAACAAACAAGAGTTTTAAAGGCAGGTAGCCTATCCTATTAAAGGTCAGGACCTCGGACAGCTCCAGGGAAACAAAACTGTATGAGAAGCACTTCCCTCCCCCCACAAAACTATGTTATTGTTTAGTTGAATTGTATTTAATAATAACAACAACAATTGTTATTATTAATCCTTAACTACTTTTATGGGCGTTCAAACATTTCTAAAAAGGCAACAAGAAACAATGGGGAGAGGAAGGAGTCAAGTCAAGTCAAGTCAACTTTATTTATATAGCACTTTTTACTATTTTCATTGTTACAAAGCAGCTGTACATGAAACATATTGACTATGAGCCAAATATTAAAGTTATACAAGTTAAAACAAAAAATGTGAACACACACAGACTACAGACACGCACACAGGTTCATACACACCCACATGCATAAAACACAACTCCACTCGCACAGAGCACAATAAACACATGCACTGACACATGCACATAGGCGCGCACACACACACACACACACACACACACACACACTTTTTTTAAACCAAGTACACGAGGAAGCCAGAACAAACATCTTTATGACATTTAGAAACTTATTTTCTTTTTGNCACACACACACACACACACACACACACACACACACACACACACACACACACACACACACACACACACACACACACACACACACAAATTAAGTATAATGTTACATTTTAAAGTTCTATTAATAAATACGAAAACTTTCAATTCTAAAGCTGATGTCAGCAGCCCCCTCGGTCAGGCAAACAGTGCAAAACAGTATGCAAATGGTGGCGAGGATCCCAAAACTCCAATGGAGAAAAAAAACTCGTCAGAACCCAGGCCCAACCAGGGGAACCAATTCCCCTCTGGCAAAAACTGCAGCATCTCTACAAGCTTGACAGTGCTTGCACAACTAGGCTAAATAAAAAGAAAATAAACATAGTAAACAGGTAGATAATAGGTTTAATATTATCATTAATAATCTAATAGCAGTTGACATTTTTACACTGAGGACTTGACGGGTCGCCGCTTCCCTCTTTCAGCTCTACAATCTCAGCTCTTGTCAGGTCGCCGCTTCCCTCTCTCAGCTCTACCACCATGTCTGGGCATGGACTGCATCCTGTTCGCTGCGGTAGCCTCAGAACAATGAGAAAAGACAACTGAGAGTATAGAGTACTGTTCTACACTCTTTGAAGCAGCAAGTACATCAGTTGTTATGGGAAGTGTTCCTTGTTCCTGTTGATCTAACTAATGCAGGATGAGGATTTGTATTATGGAAGTGTAGTGTATACAAGGTTGAAAAGATGCGTCTTTAATCTTAAACTGACAGAGTGTGTCTGCCTCCCGGACAGTAAAAGGAAGACTGTCCCAAAATTTAGGCGCTAGATAGGAAAAGGATCTAACACCTGTACTTGATTTTGAAATTCTAGGTATTACCAACTGACCGGAGCCCTGAGAACGTAGTGAACGTGCAGGACTGTAGTACAAGAGAAGCTCACTCATGTACTGAGAAGCTAAACCATGTAGGGCTTCCACTTTATAGGTAATCAGTAAGATTTTAAAGTTAATGCGTTGCTTAATGGGTAACCAGTACAGTGTTGATAGAACCAGGATAAAATGCTCATACTTTTTAGTTCGTGTTAGAACTCAAGCTGCTGCGTTTTGAACTAGCTGGAGTTTTTGTAATAGGCCCACAGGGCAGCCACCTAATAGTGCGTTACAATAATCTAGTCTTGACGTAATCAGTGATTGAATTAGCTTCTCTGCATCTGATAGTGACAGCATATGATGTAGTTTACATATATTCTTAAAATGGAAAACGCGGTTTTACAGGTGTTGACGAAATGGCTTTCAAATGACAGATTACTATTGAATAAAATGCCAAGATTCTTTGCTCACGACATCCGTCAATAGTTAAACAGTATTCTTGGTTGTTACGTATGGTGGTTTTCAGTCCAATAAGCAACCCTTCTGTTTTGTCTCAGTTAAGTAGTAAAAAGTTGTTACTCATCCAGTTTTTTATATCGACTATCGACTATGCATTCCATTATTCTGTTGAACAGTGTTTTGTGAGGCTTCGAGGAAATATAAAGTTGAGAATCATCAGCATAGCAGTGAAAGCTTTATTATATTTCCTATAACATGTATAGTGCGAAGAGCAGAGGCCCTAAAACTGAGCCCTGTGGTACACTGCACTGGACTTGTGATTTGCGTGACACCTCATTGTTTATTGCTACAAATTGAAAACGTCGGATAAGTAAGATTTAAACCATTTCAAAGCTATTCCATTAATGCCGACGTAATTGTCAAGTCTATGTAATTGTGTGCTGTGGTCAATGGTGTCGAATGCAGCACTAAGGTCTAGCAGCAACAATAACAAGATGCAGCCACAGTCAGACGCCAAAAGCAGAAAATTTGAAACTCTGATCAAAGCAGTCTCTGTACTGTGATGTGCTCTAAATCTGGACTGGAATTATTCATTGATGTCATTCCTTTGGAGGAAGGATCATAATTGAGTTGAAACTACTTTTTCAAGTACTTTAGAAATTAAAGGTAGATTCGATAGGTCTGTAGTTAACTAGTTCTTTAGGGTCGAGTTTTTTTTGTTGTTGACATGGGGCCTTATAACAGCCACCTTATATGCTTTAGGCACATATCCTAGTGTCAGAGGTTAGTTAATAATGCTAAGAAGAGGATCTATAATTTCTGGGAGCATCTCTTTCAGTAGATTTGTAGGTATAGGGTCTAGCATGCATGTTGTTGATTTAGATGGTCTAATGATTTTAGACAGTTCACCATGATCTACAGTAGAAAATAATTGCAATTGCTCCTTAGAGGCGCTGTGGTTAGTTGTTTGATCAGCTAGTGTAGCCTCTGGTTGCATAGTTATACTTTATTCTCTAATATCATACATTTTATTTGTGAAGTAGTTCATAAATTCATCACTGCTATGCTGATATCCAAAATCAAAAGTCGCTGACAATTTATTTTTTGTTAGTTTAGTTAAATAAAAACCTACGGTTGTGCTGGTTTTCATCTATTAGTGATGAAAAGTAGGCGGATGTAGTAGTTTTTAGGGCTTTCCTGTATTTTCGAATCCTTCCATCTAATTTGGTTTTCTTAAAACTGCGCTCCATTTTTCGGGCTGCTTTCTTTAGAGCCTAGGTGTGTTCATTATACCATGGTGTTGGGCTTTCTTTAGAGCCTAGGTGTGTTCATTATACCATGGTGTTGGGCTTCTATCTTTAATCTTCTTTAAGGGCAGAGGAGCTGTGTAGTGTTTCGGAGAAGGTGTTAAGGAGTTAAAATTTTCGGTGGTAATGTCAAGATCTTCTACGTTATTACTCATGGTAGGGAATTGAGCTAATTTAGGCAGATTATCGAGAAACAAATCTCTGGTATTATTGTTCTACCCTATTTGAGTTTGATTTGCAGCCATACACTTGCACACTTCCTCTCTACTTTTGCAACCTTTTTAGTCTTAACTCTGGGAGTTATGAATTGCGCTCTTAAAATAGGTTACTTTTTACTGTACCCAGAGTGTCAACTAATTTGGGGAAAACTGCTTTTTCTTATTATGCACCCTGGTCATGGAATAATTTGCAAGAAGATTTAGTTAACTACATTGATATCTATCAATGAATTCAAGAAAATTGTAAGGAATGTGGTAAAGCAGACATGTGATTGTTTCCTTTAGAAAGATTTGTGTGTGATTAAGGGGTGCTGCATAACTTGTATTTTTATGTATTTTAATGTTTGTAATCTTAAACTGAGTATGGCTGCTACCTTGGCCAGTTCTCTCTTGTAAAAGAGATCATTGATCTCAATGGGACTTCCTGGAAAAATAAAGGTAAAATTAAAAATTAAAATATGCAAGTGAAGCAAACACAATAGATCTGAAATGTCTTCGTTCTGGTGATGAAATTTAACGTCGTCCACATTTATACCGTAAATCGCTATTAAATCTAAAGTATGATTACGAAGGTGAGTGGGTCCTGACAAGGAGGAAGTGCAGCATTCAGTGCAACATTTCTTCATTTGAATTAGTCATAGCGGTAAATGATCAAAGCTTAGCTTCATAATACGAGCAAAATAATTTAAAATGATAAACTTATTTTATAAAATATTAATAATATATTATATATGCATACACACACACACACACACACACACACAAACACACACATGCACACACACACACACACACAATTATTTTCAGTTTTTCAGAAATTACTATTTACAGTATAGGTAGCTTATGTGTTTAGGTCAAATTGTCATGTTTTGTTTCATACTGTGAAGTTGAACTAATCGCAATATTTCTCCCATTTCCAATTAAAAATTCAAATTAAAATATTGTTTCTTTTTGCATGCATTTGCAGAAAATGAAAACTGGAGAAACAGGTCAAAATAACAGAAAATATGTTCTGTATTTTCTCAGACCTCAAATACTGCAAAAAAATAAGTTCATATTCACTTTTAACAATACAGCAGTAATATTTGTACATGTATTTAGGAAAATCTCAAAAATAATTTTTATGAGAAAACCTCCGATTTTAAACACAGTTTTCATGTGCCTTGTCATGCTGTCAGTCTTTCACATTGCTGTTGGATGACTTTATGTCACTCCTGAGGTTATATTTTGTTGAATTTCAAGACGCAGTGGACAAAAACCTGGCCACAATAGCTCCATCTAGAAAGGCTGATTAAATGAAAATTTGGAGTGGTCTCTTAATTTTTTTCCACGGATATGATATGAAATGCTACTACCACAACCAGTTTAAACATAAGCCATGCTCTTGTTTATTAGAAATATATACAGTGTTACACTATTATGTGTGCTCGAAAATATTGAGAAGCAAAATTGGCTAGTGTTCAACTGGAACTAAAGGACCATTTGTAAAGAACAAAAATTTGCATAATTACATTTAGGGAATCCTGCTCCAAAATGACTGAATCAGACAATTTGACCAGTTTTAAGTGTTACAACAAAATTACTTTTTAGCAGAATTGGCATTTAAGCAAGGATGGCGTTATATTTAAATAAGCAAGGAATTTCCAAAAGCAGTCTTAACCGTAGTTTAAATAATGTCTTTATTGCCTATTGTTATGACACGGCACAACATGGAGGGTTCGTAATGGAGAATGGTCTTATTGCTGAATTCTGCGCATAGACTGGATCTGATTGGTGTGTGCCTGGGTGCCGTATTCATTGTAGCATCTGTACTCCCCTTGGCGTCTCTCTCTCTCAAAGATGTACTGATATCCTCGGTAACCGGGAAACTGATAGCCAACCCACCTGCCAGAGAAAAGGCAAATCTCATTTATTGCAAAGCACACAAATAAGACAGGGTTCAGGGAGATGATATAGTATGCAAGTGATGCATTATTTGTCACCGAGTTCTAGAAAAGAGATAAAGGGATAGTTCACTCAAAACTAAATTTGGCTACACTTTATTTTACAGTGCCCGTGTACATTTAAGTACTGAGTAATACAAATTAACTACATAGGGTTAGGGTTAGGATTGGGTTTTGTTCAGGGTTAGTTACATGTAATTATGCATAATTTATAGTGAATACTATAGTAAATACATGTACCATGTGTAACAAGGGCACTGTAAAAGTGTTACCCATGCATCATTTACCCATCCTCATTTCATTCCAAATCTGTATGACTTTGTTTCTTCTGCAGAACACAAAAGAAGATATTTTGAAAATGTTGGGAAACTAAACAATATTGGACCCACTGACTTCCACTGTATGGACACAAAACCTCAGAGACATTACTCAAAATATCTTCTTTTGTGTTCCACATAAAAAGTAATATAGGGTTTAAACAATATGTTGGTAAATACATTTTATTAACTAGTCCTTTAATACAGTGGCCAAAAATGATGTCCATATAGGTTCAAGTAAAACATCAAGATGTTGGGAGTAGGCTATATAAAATGGAGAAAACACTAAACTTGGTTATGATATTTATTTCACAAAATTATTTGGCAAACTACAGTGTGTCAGGTCAAATGTTTTATTCTAATATGAAAAAAATAATAGAAAAAAGCACACAGTAAATTAGCATCTAAGCATCTATGAACTATTATTCAGTTATATATCTATATATAATTAACATATCCTGTATTAAAATACAGTGATATATCATTAAAATTTTGTTGATCCTCTGTCATTTTGATGGGAACAATCCTTTCCTGAGACTCAATAAGCTTGAGTTATGAATTATGTGTAATGTTTTGCCAAGTCCCCAAAGCAGTATAGTTTATATGTGTCAAGCACAACTGCACAACATGCATGCAAAATAATAACCTTTAACAATATACTGTATTTGAAAAAGGGGCAAGATGTTGATTGTCGTAGACATTACTTTTGGCCATTCCTACGTATGTTTTTGAAGACATACTGAAAACCTTTAGTGGTTCATGCATAGCATTTAAAAACATGTTTTATATTCCATGGTGACAACTGTGAAAAAAAATTGTGTGTCTGACTAATATTCTGATATTATTAGTGTGTGATGGACAGATGACTTACGATCCAGAGTTGACTTTAATCGAGGGAACTTCCTTGCTGCACCAGCCCATGGCTTGAAGGGAGGGATAGTCATCACACATCTCAAATTTACGTCCCATGAAGTCTTCACATTCATAGAGGGTTATCTTACTGTCACTGTGGTTCTGTCGTGGAAAGTGTTTTTATTCAGAGGGAACACTGTCTATTAAGTAACAATAACATGTTGTTTCAACAATGAGATGTTGACAGAGCTGATAGAGTTAAGGCTTGGACTGCAAGCAAGCTTAAAATTATGTTCTTTTGCATTTATATAAACTTACAGCACATTTAATAGGTCTGAAAGAAAGCATATGCTCTGTTCTGTAACTGCTGTTGCCACTCCAGGTCTGGTAACAGGGATAGTCGCCCTTCTCCAGGATAAACTGCTGGCCCTGGAACTCGGGGTATTCATACCCCACCCAGCTGAGAGAGAGAAACAGTCATAGTCAACACAAACCAGGAAGTAACAGCATTTTACACGGCAATGATCTCTGCCGATCAGGATACAAAAGCCAAAGCAAACATGATGTGTGCTGAATGGAGCTGCTGTTTTTCTTTTATCAGGTCATCTGTCACCACAGACAGCTAGAACACAGCAGGCAGCTGCCAAACACACCGGCTAACTGCTGTCTGTCTGCCTGTCTGTTTCTCACTCTCTTTACGTATGCATTCTTTGGAAATCTGAATTTTCAACCGCTTATTCTAAATTAGATTTATTTTATTCCAATTTGTAGAATATAGTGAAATTCAGGCATTTGGGTGTAGTTAGTTGGAAATGTTTTTTAAAATTGTGGTTTATGATATATTGTAGTGTTTTTGTTGACCATTTTAATCTATGTAAAATGTGTTTTTATAATATTACTTTCATATCAGAGAACAAAACAAAAGGGAATGCTTCATAAAATGTCTACTAAATATGAACATAGATATGGAGGAACACAGTCAGAAATTGAAATTAAATGAGTTAAATAATATCTCTTGCATAATTTACCCACCCTCATGTCATTCCAAACCTGTATGTTTTTTTCGTTTGGAAGAAATATTTTGAGAAATGTCTCAGTGGTTTTGTGTCCATACAATGGAAGTCAAAGGGGCAAAACATATATTTTTTTCCCAGAAGAAAGTCATACAGATTTGTAATGACATGAGGATGAGTAAATGTTGAAAGAATATTCTTTTTTTTATCCCTTTAAATCAGTGGTTCTCAAACTGGGGGCCCCCAATATGGATCCAGGGGGGCCACAGATTTTGTGGCATTTTATGAAATATAGAAATTTATCATAGATTTTATGCAATCAAACATCATAAAAATGACACCATCATCCAAAAGAATTGAGGTTCCAGCATTGTATAACTGAATGTTTTTGGTTTAATTAAAATTCTAAGTTTAAGATTATACGTCTTTATATGGGGGGCCGCAAAGCGATGCACTTAACACAAAGGGGGCCTTACAACGAAAAAGTTTGAGAACCACTGCTTTAAATACAATCGGTTTCATCTGTACATACATCCTAAATAACTTGACAGATATTTTACCATATCAATATATTTATTAAAAAAATAAATCTCATCTCATATACGTCATATATCCCCTTCGTTTTACCTTTTTCCATAAAAAATCCAGACGTTACACTTACGGTCCATTCTCCACCTTAATGGAGCGAATCTTTCTGAAGTCTCTGTCCAGAATGTTCTGACATTCAAATGTGAACTCACAACTCTTGCCCTGGAAATACTCCTCCTCGAAAACAGTGATCCTAAACTTTCCCCTCTGCTCCAGCTGCTGCTGTGGGTTCATGGTTGATGCCGGTCACCGTGCTTTATATTAGAAAAAGTTAGGAGCCCATCAAATTCCAAAGTAGATTAAATGGAAAATCTGTTTGTGGACCGTTTTAACAAAGCCAATATTTATTTATTTCTTTCATTCTTTCCTTATTCCTTAATTTTTTTACTTTGAGAGTTAGATACTCACGTACTGAGGTGGGACAGATGCAGTATAATCAATGTGGTGGCCGAGCTCTTGTTCAGTGTTTTTATAGCGCAGGGCCCCTCATTTAGTGCAGAATGCGCACCAGGCCTGCTCACTCAGCAACAGCCTACAGAAAAACCCCATTAGCCCTTTTGCTATTGTAGAGCCTAGCGTGGGCCATTGTGGAGGTCTTAGACCCTCTGACTCATCAAAGCTCCACTCTCTGTCCCCATGCTGTTCACAATAGTGAAGCTTTCACATGAGACTTTGATCGGATAGAGCAGATAATAGCAGAATTGTTGGAGATTAAATTGAGCAGTGGTGTCACACTCTGGTGACTGGCTGTGGATGCTTATGGGCAGAACTGGTTGTTTGTGGCCCACAGAAGGACTCTGTCGTTTGCAATATGTCAAAAATCTGTCTTGTTTTTTTTTTGCATCTGTATTTTTTGTATTGAGAGAATTTGATCAATTGATGAATTATAACCAACACATGATCCAAACTACACTTCATATAGTTATTATGACAAATGAATATACTTTACTACAGTGCACACAGTTACATAAAGCCAGGGCCCAATCCATTATATTACTGGCCTCTAAATATAGAACAGAATAAGGAAAAAATATATCTATAGTTTTAATTTCAAGTCATATTAGTCACATTTATGTATTGCAGGCCATATTTTTGTCTATGTGTTTGTCACTCCATCTCCTCCCCACCCCCATCTCATTCTCTCCCTTGCTTTTTTGTCTTTGTTTATTTGTTGTGTATGGTTACATCATATATGCACCCTAAAAACCCTAAAATAATTGCTGTTGTTCAGATCACAAATAACAATTATATGGTTTTACTACACACAATAAGAATAACTGTAAATAACATTTCAATCAGTTAAACATTTAAGATTAAATTAACATATTCTGATTAACAGTATTATGCATTTATTATACGTTATTCACCACAGTACAAAATAATTGTATATAGAATGATAGAATATGTAAAGAAACCCCGAAATGATTAATTACAACGTATTTGTTTACAGTTGAGTGATCATCAGCCTTCTTGATGACATCTAGTGGTGTGATGTTTTATTGCAGTTTCTAGCACACGCTTTCATTTGGTCTTTGTCCTTGCAGCATTCATTTTATCATTCATTTGTTTGCTACAGCTCTGCAGTATACAATCCCTATAAAACTTTGTAATAAGCTAAGGCGGAAAACATGCATGTATGTGCAGGCTCATGTGATTATTCTAACCTGTTATGTGTTGTTTGCATGAGAACAGGTGCTGCTGTGACACAGAACACACAGCTGTTGTCCTGTAATCCTGATTTGACAGATCTGAATTCAGCCTCATTTTTCTAGGAAATATATATAATTTACATCCCTTCTAAAAACCCTGCAAAATTCTTTGTCTCAAGTTATATCTCATTAATGAAATAATGAGATTACATATATTGTTATAGATTATTAGGCTGTATAAATCAATTTAGACAATTACATTTTAAAGGTGATAGCTGTTATTTATATAACTAAATGTAACAAGTTTACATAACTATTAAAATACTTTCAACAATTAAAACAAATCTTCTTTGTATTGTGCACAAAATCGAAATATTCACAATATTAATATGTTTAATGTTTAGTATTATTTCTGTAAGATCTCAAATGTGATAATATTAAAATGGACAGAAGCTGATAACTCACCAGTTGAAGCTTGGGGCTGGTACAACCCAGGCATCCAGTGGATAGAGATTTTCAATTGTGCTCATGATCATACTTGTAAATGCATGAATTTCAATGTTTTTGCTTGGAGAGTCATATTCACAAAAAAGGTGCTTCAAAAGGTTCTTTGATGCCATAGAAGAACCTTTTGGTTCCATAAAGAACCTTTAACATCCGAAGAACCTTTCTGCTTCACAAAAGGTTCTTTGTGGCGAAAAAAAGGTCTTTTTATATTTCAGATAGGTCAGATTATAAAAAAGTAAGAAAGACATGGTTCTTTAAAAAACCTTTCACTGAATGGTTCTTTGTGAAACCAAAAATGGTTCTTCTATGGCATCGCTGCGAAGAGCCTTTCAAGCATTTTTATTTTTACGAGTGTTGGATCCACAATTCACAAGTCATGCTTTACAGAGAGATGTTGTAAACGTTTTGATGCACTATGAATCAATCCAGAATCACATTACGATTTAAAATGTATTATTAAATGTAATAATATTTTTTAATGTTACATTTTTTATTTGTGTTCTTTCATTTATAGACTCCAGCCCCCATGGAACATGCAGAGGACAATTGGGTGGATTTGGATAATGGAAGGGTGTTTTATCAGTTTACAATCTTTTCTCTGCATCACTGTCAGTTATATGATGTTGTGTGTGTGTTTGCGTAACTGTCGTGCTTATTTTAAATGCAAATCAGTCCTTTGCATATCAGAAAACATGCTTCTGAATTACTTCAAGAGTGCTGTCGTATCATTATATAAACATTATTTGAAATATTGCATATTTAAACTCTGAAATGTTTCAAAATGTTTATTGTTGCAAAGTTTTGTAAAACTCATTTTGGTGAGCATTTTGTTTTTCTGATTGCCATAGATTTCACTTAGCAGTTTACAAACAGGTGTGAAGGTGCTTGGAAACGGGCACGTTATCTGAATAGTTATTGAATAGACCTGGTATCCTGGTTAACGTTTTCTTCAGAGCACCATGGAAACTACTAATCCTTCTAAGGGCAAATGTGAACAGGTCCAGACAGTGAAGGTGACATCTGCTCAGATAATTTCCTTTATACACAGAAACCAAGCTGTTCTGCAGACCACAGCCATACATATATTTCCATCTAATCTACTGCCAAAGGCAAAGAACAACCATCATTTGCATTTGCAACAGCAACCCTTTTAACTGCCACATAGCCAGTGTGGTGGGTAGCTGTTTGACAAGCTTAATGGACTAATCTTGACATAGCCTATTCATTCAAAAATTGCATTGTTTAATTATTGTTGTATCAGATCCTATTCAGAAATATACTCAATTACTTAAACAAATATGAATATTTTTCTAAGAATATGTATTTTTCTAATAATAGTGTTTCATGCTAATTTAAAATTTTGTCTGTAAAAACTGATCAGACTTCATATAAATTAAATATGTATTCTGAACTTTCAAAGGTGCCTCCATTATGAGAAGTTCCATTCTAAATTGCATTATAAAAGTGTATAGACAGCTATATTTACACAAGAATAAATAAACTATAGGAAGTTACTGGAGATATTCTCATCACATTTAACACAATTATACTGTTATATGAAATGACATTATTAATTTTCACAAAGTCTGCACGATCCTGGTTTTAAATGTTCAACCTTTACAGTATAGGATATTACAAGGCTAAGAGGTTAAATCCGTAAGAAATAATTTATTACAGAGAATAAACACGTTTGTTTTCTATTTGCTTCGAATTTGTCAAAATGGTTTACAGCATAATTATAAACGAAATGAAACTGCAGTTGTTGCTCTCGTGTCTCAGGTTTTGCCGAAGCGTGTCTGCATCTGCGTAACGCGAGCCGAACGAACAAAACCTTTTCATCTTCAGGTATTGTGCGTGTGGCTCAACGTGAGACAAGTACAGAAAACACACAATGGATTCATCGTTGATTCCTCTTACTTTTCTGATGGTGACTCGTCCTTTTCCCTTGAATACACTAAACCAATGAAAAGAACAAATCATATAAACAGTTTTTATAGAACCTTTTAAAGTAGCCTATTCAAATACGTGATGAGCACCACTTTTAGCATAACCTAACTTTTATTAACAAACATAATTGATCACTGCAGTTCGTGCACATGTATATAGGCTACCGTATGAAAATTACATTTCAAACTATTTCAATGATATAGAATAATTACGCAATTGAAGTCATTAGGCTATAGCCTATAGGCTACTTTAACTAAAACCTCTTCGACTGAGCAGGCAACAGAAAAACTTACCTCTCTCATCAGGCTCGTAAGATGCTGTACAATATAGTTAATGCAGAGACCTGAGGCCTTGCTGGACTTTATAGCGAGGCGCACACAGATAAACGCATTGATCTGTGTTGTCTTTAGTGAAACTCTGCTCTGGACACCTGTCACAGGGCGCTTTCCTCTCATCCAATATTGACACTGGGAGTCAAATGGGAGGGCCAGAGTACATTACTTCTCTCGTCAATCATGTAGCTCTGTGCAAACCCAGTTAAAATACATCGAGACATCTGGAGCGGATGGATGGGCGCATGAGGTCAGGACAGGAGGACATGTAAAGATGCAAGCTTGAATTAGAGAAATACAGTTTTGCAAGATAACGTATTTACTTAAGTAATTGTGTGTTACGAAAGCTACGCTATAGCAATTGAAGCGTTGCTATTTATTTGAGTGCGTGGGCAGTTTAAAAAAAAAGAAGATTTAATGTTTTAAATTCATTTTTTTAGTTTAATTGCCAGTTAATAATCGCTAAACATGGAATTTGTAAAGCTCACCCCAAGATTCTGTCATCACTTAACCTACTCAAATTTATGCTGTTTACTTGTTTCATACGATTTTTTGCATGGAACACAAAGCAGAATGACCGAGAGGACCGAAAACATCAGTCTCCTAAAAACAAATTGCCAAAGAAAAAAACCCGCCAACACTCTCCAAAATGTCGTGCAAAATTTTAACTACGCTACATGAACGAAATGATTTCTATTTGAGTGATCATCAATCCCTTTAGATCGCTGTTGATGATACGCATGAAAATGGAAAGGCCTTTAATATGCAAAAACCAACACACATAAAGCAGCTGGTGTGCATCTGCCCCCTGCTGGTCTTTTTAGATTGTTTGTGCATTTGGCAGACGCTTTTATCCAAAGCACTTACTTTGCAATTGCATTGTTCTATACATTTTGATTCCGAGTATGTACAATCCCTGGGATCGAACCCATGACTCTGGCGTTGCTAGCACCATGCTCTAACCACTGAGCTGTATGTAACCACTTTCTCAAGCTGTCCATTTTAGAAAGTACATTTCTATTTAAACACGGTCTTGGGATACAATACATTCACTTTATACATGCTGTATAATTTACATTCATGTATTCTCAATGGAGCTAGTATAACATTTTTAATATAAAAAAAATGTAAAAAGAAAACCTGCCAAAACAAGGTATTGGTTTGGCCAACAAATACAGTAAAAAGTATTAAATGGTGTTAAAAAACTCTTGAAATTAAAAAGTTTATATCATAACACAGATGAATTGACAATGCAATTTCAGTGTAATATTGTATAACACAAATCATGCTAACACTATTTAAGCAGGTTTGTTGTTTGAAACAACAACAAAAACATATCTAGAACAAAATAACCATTTGTATAATTGGATTTTTAACTCAAAATTTTTAACTCAAAAACTGAGATCACCACTGTGAGATAACCCTGCCTTGGTCTCCCCCTTTATTTAATACACAAAAATAATACTGTAAATATCTTCTGTCCTGTATTGAAGCATTTAAAATACAATATTATCAAAACCATTCACTTTTGATTGAAATCTAACATTTAATTGTTTAACATTTATATTTTAGTGAACCTAACATGGGGGAAGTATCAACAGTAACTATATTATAATACTATAACTGATACAGAATAAAATTGAAGGGAATGATCAAGCTATAAATCTAACAGGCCAGACATGACTCCGCAATTCAGGAGAGCTTCATCAGCTGGCCTGTGAGTCTTTTCAGATATGCTTCCCAGCCTGCCTTTCTGTATTCTTCAGCAGGTTTGAGACGATCTGGGCTTGCAAGAATACCTCGTCCCACAATTATGATGTCAGATCCTTTACAGCAAATCACATCTTCTGGACTTGAATACTGCTGTCCAAGTCCATCCCCTAAAAAGAAAAACAAACAAAAATATGCACAGGTAGAATAAACAGTAGAATAACTCTTTGGTATCGAGACTTCTTATTTTGCCATTAAGCCATTGCCAACACTATGTAAATAACAGAATGTACCTCCTGTTTGCATTTGCACTCCTGGCGTCATGTGTACAAAACCAGGCTTTTCACTGATCTTTGATCCACTTATAAACCCAAACACAAAGTCAGAATGGTCCTCAGCCATCTTCACCTAAAAAGCATTTCAAACAACTTAAATAAGTGGCTTAATCAAACTTCAAGAAAGACGTTTCTAAAGAACTGAACTATAAATAATACATTAGTACAATGCACACTAATACAAAAAACTGTTCAACAAAGAAAGTCCTGTATCAAATTCTAACATTTTAAAAACACAGTAAAACTGTATTATTGAAAGTGAGAATTTACTGTCTAAATCTATTTCTTTAAAGACAAATGTGTACCACTGCTTGAGTGTAATCTCCTGTTGCTAGGGAACCTTGTGAGCTCATCTGAGCAATGAGCAAACAGCCGTGACCCAGAGGCTTGCCAACTGGACAGAGACCCTGCAGAACACCCGGACCTGGCAAAGCATGGGCATTGATGATGCGAGCCCATGATGAGATCTGGTAAAGACCACCTTTAAACCACACACAAAACTATTAAATTAACATTACGTGCAGACATTAAATTTGTATAACATATTAAACAGTTAATTGTCACTTCAAACCTTCATATTGATGCTTAACCGTGTTCCCAATGTCTGCAAACTTGCGATCCTCAAAAATCAGGAAGTTGTGCTTTATAGCCAACTCTTTAAGTTTGCTGGCAACATCTGAAGTAAAATCCTCCAAGATGTCTACATGAGTCTTCAACACACAAATCAGTGGACCCAACATCACTGCAATCTCCAGCAACTCTATAGAACTAGTCACATCTGCAGACACACACAGATTGGTCTTCTTTTCCTCCATGATCTTCAACAGCTGAGAAGCAAGTGGATGAGTGTTGGGCAAGCCAGCACGAGCCCCATAGCTGAGCATCTTGGGGCTCTTGATGGCAACTGAGGAGCCATTGTCCTTGTAAGTGTTATTTTCTTCAACAAACCTCTGTACATCCTGAGAAGCGGCCAAGTCAATTCGTCCAGCTTTTACCAATACTTCCAAGAGTTTGGAGACAGAAATGACTGAATGCAGAGTTATGCCTTTATCAGCTAGCATCGAACTACCCCCCTGTTCTCGGTCCAGTAAGACGACTGCATCAGTGATCTTCAGCCCTTCATTTTCGAGCACCTCAGCGGTTTCTAGAACACTGCTTCCACTGGTCACAACATCCTCCACTATTAAACATTTCTGTCCAGGGTGGATGCGTCCCTCGATAAGACGCTGTGTTCCTAAGAAATATAAAATATACTGTATTGTTTTAAGTGTTGCACAGTGCAAGTCACACCAGAAACTGACCACTGAATTGGACCATGTCAATACTAATCACTGATCGATAAAGTGGCTAAATAAGTTAAGCCACTTTATTGAATGGGCTAAGGCCCATTCAAATTTAGGCAAATTTACTCCATTTACCTTTTAACAACTTCCTGGTCTTATTGTGCAAGTTATTCCAAACAGCACCAATCCCTATTTATGTTTGCAAACCCTTCTCTTTAACCCACTTTTCACATGGTGTGTTAATCAACGAGTAGTTGTCCATTAGGAATTGATTTATCATTGATTATCTTGTTTTACTCAGAAAGACTTTTGACTATTGACAAAAAATGCCTGTGAACATAATTTCACAGGGTACGTTTAACAAACAGGCATTCATACAATTACTTGTGTGTCCAAATACTTTTTTGGGTGATTGTATGCATGTACAAAATATTTAGAGGTAGACCTAAAACCCATTTATATTTATATTACAAATATGTATATACCGTAGTCTTTGACCTCCTTTCGCCGGATAAGCATGGGATATTCTTTAGTGGAGCAGATGATTGTGGCCAAAGGAAGAGCTGTGTAGGGAACGCCACACACACAATCAAACTTCACTCCTGCGTCCTCTGCACGCTTATGAAGAAGGTGTGCCACCTGTTTATCAAAAACATTATGGCATATACATTTTAGATAAATAAACACGTTTTTTTGCTTTGCCGAACTTATCATTTTCGGCATAATAGAACTTCAATTGGAATGTCAGAATTTGCACAAACAGAGCACGTGTTTAACTTACCTGGTTCATCAACGCCGGGTAGGACACTATTACTCTAAGATCAAAGTATATTGGCGAAATTAGTCCACTTTTCAGTTTAAATGTTCCAAATTTTACGGCGTGGATGTTTTGCAGTTTCAAGATTAAACTTTCAATGCTGGCGTCATTCATTTTGAAGTGAAAGTTCGCCTTGCGCTCGTGTACAGTGAGAAATGATCAGAGAGAAGTTTCTCTCCGAGCTTAAAAGTAAGACACGTGACAGTTCTTGTGGACACGTGGTATAGCTGAAGAAATAAAATTATTTTTAAGTGTCATTAGTTATTTAGAGGTACAATAAAAACGTTATAAATATTACAAAAAAATCAAACATTATTTGGTTAAAGGCTGAAAGAATTTACATAAATGTAAAATAAATGTCTATAATAATGTGCCTTTTTAGGAGCGCTAGTGTATTCATAACTTTCGAAATGTAACTACTTTGTTTTAATAAATGAATATATACACAGTCATTTTGTTATCAACATCAATAATGATTAACATGACAATAAAAAAAGTAAATGCGCTAACACATAAACTCATACTCTGTGGTGTATTTCATCTTCATAAATGTAAAGTTACTGACTGTATGCCAATTATTAGAATTGCTATGTTAATTTAAAACTATTCTCTCTTCTTCGCGTAGTAGGAAAGCTATGAAAACTGCACTACTAATGCAAAATAATGGTTTCATTATAAGGATTAAGTTACAGCCTGTTGATTCTGGAAGGTGACACTTTTATTTTTATCCATTTATTATATATTGTGATGGATGTCTTTGTTTAATATTATTTATTTTGCTATATTGTTTTATTTTTGTATATGTTGTGTATCCCCTGTATATCTTTATGTTCAATACAAAAACACTAACACACTTTTATTTTGATGAGATTGCCACACATCGGTTTCACGTGGTGTAAAGGGTCCTTGAAGCTCACAAGCAGCATTTTTTACGTCTGCTGTCTGATTTTGTTATTTTGGCATTAAGGACCCCGTTATAACGTCCCTTTCTTATCACTGCCTGTAAAAGTCTGTAATCTATGCAATAATAAATGTGATATTGTCTGGCCAAAGGTAATGTATTTTTACGACCACACTGTTATAAAATGATCTGTTGTCAGCAAATTGTAGCGCTGGTCATGTGCTGAGTTCACTGTCTTCTGATCTAACGTTTCTTCTTTATTTAGGCAGCACACAGTAAGGATCATGAAAAGAAGACTTATGTTGGTATCAAACTCCACACTGTATGGTGGAGGATATCTGGAACACTGTCAGCAGCAGATCCAAGACTTCTTTGGAAAGTAAGTTATCATTACTGATAATAACGATAATACTAATAGAGTAATAATAGTTACAGTAACTTTTGGGATTTTTGTTTGTATAGTGACATCTGGAAAAGTACAAACTGCTCATCCATTAGATCTCAATTGTTTAATTTGCAGTGAACCCAATATAATTTTTTATTCACCAGGGAGGTAAAGAGGATTCTGTTTGTCCCGTATGCACTACATGATCGAGATGCCTATACCAAGACAGCCAGAAACAAGTTCAAAACATTGGGTTTGTTTTTAGGTTCATTGTAAGTCGTGTGTTAGGTGCTTTACTGCATGCTTTCCCTTATCCCTGCTCTGCTCTGCTTTTCTGAATGATCTTCAAGGCTATGAAGTGGAAAGCGTCGATGAGACATCAGACCCTGTGGAGGCTGTCAGAAAAGCTGAAGGGATATTCATTGGTATGGAAGGATTTCCCTTTGCTGAGAATGATTAAACCACACTGAACTCTTTCTTATACAATGAGATCAAAATAAGAGCATAAAAAGACTTACTGTACACATCCATAGGTTACAGTAATTGGCTGATGCCTATTTTTGTGTCTCTAAGGTGGAGGTAACACATTTCGCCTGCTGAAAGCCCTCTATGACAGCAAGCTTGTAACTGAGATTAAAAAGAGAGTTTTACAGGTGAGTGAACAAGTTTTTTTTTATCAAAATCTAAATAAAAATGCTATTTATTTATTAACCGTGATGTGTGTGTAAATATTTTCTCATAGGATGGAATACCATACATGGGATCTAGTGCAGGTACAAATGTGTCCACCATCAGCATCAACACTACTAATGACATGCCCATCGTCTATCCACCCACATTTGCTGCTATTGGTTTAGTGCCCTTCAACATTAATCCTCACTATTTGGATCCTAATGTCAACAGTAAACATATGGGGGTGCGTATAGCATATCATTCACAAAACAGCTTTATGCAATATTCTATAGATATTCAATAGGGCGTTATCTATTGTTTATTTTATCTATTGTTTAATGTATAATTCATTATGTTCGCCTTATATCCAGATTCAGCTGTATTCATATGCTGATTTTTGAAGGACTGATTTTTGCATTTTACAGGAAACACGTGAGCAGAGAATTATCCAGTATCACGAGGAACCGGATACACCATGTGTGCTGGTAGGACACACAGTAGAAAGTATCTAGTTTACTTGGGTTGTTTTCTAGTGTGGTTACTGTATTCTGTAATGACAGGGTCTCAGGGAAGGATGTATGCTCTTAGTAGAGGATAACAAAGCCACACTGCTTGGGTGCACCAAAGCTCGACTATTCCAGAGGTAATTTTGAGACCCCTGGTCATGCGGATATACAAACATAGAGATTATTAGAATACTGGCAAATTAACATCATTGTTGATTTTTTTTCTCAGAGGGCAGCAAACCACAGAGTATGAACCTGGCAGTGATCTCAGCTTCCTACTGACTGATGCACAATGAGCTGCTACATAATATACAATACACACAAACTTCATTTTTTACAATAAAAAATAATAAAACAAAATCATGTATTTTACGTTTGTTTTTTTATCAACCACACAAATTTTACAGTTGCAAAATATTGTGAGGTCCAGTTTATCATATATAAAATATATTGGTAATAAATACATTCTCTGGGAATTTATATTTCAAGTTTTGACTGAAAATGTCACATCCATAACACTGGAAATGGCCAAATGTAAAAGCACAAGTCACACTAATGAGACAGAAAATAAACAATAGACCAGTATATTTGTTTATTTGAATTATAGAAGCAACAACATTGGTGAACAAACTCAAGGAAAATGTAACTATAGGCAAAAATAAAATTTAGCGTGTGATCTATTTTTAAACAAATGGTTAAAATACATAATTTTGTTTATGTTCTATTGATTTTACAGACTTTTTTTCAACCAATAGTTTCTCAGAAAAACTATTTTTCTATCTGTGTAAAAAGCATTCTTTGACTGAATTACTACTGTTTACAAATTTTCATTTAGACAACATACTGATGGCAACCCAATGTGGGTAAATTCATTTGGGCAGCAGCATTGCTCTAATATAGCAAAATAAGTAATCCAGATTATGTTATTAATACGATGGGTTTTATATTGCAATATATGTGCAGTCGAAATTAAGATCAACAACTATGAATAGCCTTGAACAACAAATCAGTCAATAGAAAAAATAATTCTAATAAGGCCAGTCATGACTCATCCATATTCGAGATTTCCATATTCGTAAAATGTATTCTTTTCACTGAATGGCAGCATCAGATTTTAAATAGGTCTAGGAACATGGTTAAGATTTTGACCAAGAGAAATTTTACAAATAAACATGAACTAAAATATTACAAAGGTGCTCTGTCCATAATGGGTGGTTAAAAACAAACATGCTACAATTTTATTGCTTTATCGTGCAAAGAGGTCTTATACAAATGTAACTGAAAGAAACCCTGCTCTAATGCCTTTACAGTAGACAGACATAAAATATTTTCTCAAAAAATTACATCTTAAGCCCAAACAATAAATCCAGAGGAGTACAAAACCGCTGCCAACAGGCCAAAATAGCTGAAATTTGGCTGCACTAAAAAGTATTTCCCACAGAAGAACAAAAAAAGCCATCTAACAATCTACCACTCTTTTGTATATTGTTCCTCAAAATTAAATCTATTAAAAGTCATTTTTAAAATAATGATTTTCTAAAATCTCTTTTCCATTTGTTTTATTTCAAGTTCATTACTTTTATTAATATTTGTAAACACAGATTTTAAGTATATTAATATCTACACCCGACTGCTGAAATCAAAACCCCATCAAGACTCAGTGCAGTTAAACAACAGAAAAGGAAGGACACAGAGCTTTAGTCATACAACATCACCGCAGGTTATTCAATACTTGTGTGTACCATTCAAATGAATGAGTGGGCATGATCACTCTTAGATACCTGAAATTCTGACCTGCTAATGCAGATTAAAGTGTTCTAAGAGATGCATTGCATTCACATCAGCATCCGTACGAGTGCCATTAGTCAAGCCATTAAGAGTTTGGCATGCTCCTGGATGTGTGGCATCATTTTGTTGACACTGTGATGCACTACAAAAAGATCTCAGGCCTCTGTGTTTCTTTCTCCGTTCTCCTGAGGTTGGAGCTGCTCTTTTTCTATGCTGTCATCCTGGGGTGGCCGGACACGTTTAAAGAAGCCCAGCTGTGGAGAAGAGGTATGATTATGAAACTGACAGATAAAGTTGGGAGCAGAAACATCCAAAAGAAACAAGTGATACAGTTGTTTACCTTATACATGACAAAGATGAGCAACGCCAAGAGCAGCAGTCCAGCCAGTACAGCCAGAGCTACCACCCATCCAGGAACAGGCTGAGTAAGCTCAGAATTCACCCAGATCACCTTCAGAGAGGCCTGGAGAGGACAGACACTTGGTCATGATGGTCGGATGGACAATCTTAACAATATAACTGACTGACATCATGTTTTACACAGCAATAATTATTGTACTCAACAATAATTCATTATTACTTCGAGATTAAAAACTTACTGATGTTATGCTGGCTGCAAGATCAGACATTAAATTTTTATAAGGCATCTCTACAACGCTGAAGGAGGCGGATGATCGAACAGTGTAGGACTTGTTTTGATTTTCAGCCTGAAAAAAAAACTGTTATTATACTAGCACTAAAACTGGATTAAGAATTTTTCAAATGAAGGGCGTTTTTACCTTGAGAAACGTGCTCACGGCTAGTCTGGAGTATATAAATAAAATGGCACTCTGGCCTTTCTCAAGACGCCCAACCCAGCACTTAATCTCCTGACACTCCGCAGTCCCACAATCCTGTGCAGGTACACACAACCAGTTAGGCTCACACATTAATGCACACTGGTGTAAAGGACAAATCTGAACAGGTCTATTGATGCATAAACTTAAATTTTGTTTTAATACCACACACAGTATAAATAAAAATATAACAGAAAGAGAAAAGATCTTAAGAAATGTATACAGTGCCGCTCAAAAGTTTACACCCCCCTTGCAGAACATGGAAAAAGCTGAATTTTGAAAATGGTTTATTTTTAATTTAGTCCTGCCCTGAGCACGTTATTTCACGAAATAAATGTTAACAAAGAATAAGAGAATTTCTAAAAATAGCCCAGGGCAAAAGTTTACACGTCCCTGATTCTTAATACTGTATGATGTTACCTAAACAATCAATCACAGTTTTTATGTTTTGTCATAGTTGTTTAAGGGTTTCTTGTTTGTCATGAGTCATTCAACTGTCCTCTGATCTTCAGAAAAATCCTCCAGAATCTTTGCTTTTTCAGCATTTCTGGATATTTGACTCATATCCAGCAGTAATTGTATGATGTTAAGATTCATCTTTTCACATTGTGGACAACCAAGAGACTCATACACAACTATACAACAGATAATATTCAAATAACATTCAGTGATGCCAATGAGGGCAACACGATTCATTTAAAGTCATGCAAGTGTCAACCACTGAAGATGGTTTTGGTGTAAAAAAAAGTATATTTCATTTCCTGAGAAACATACAGTATGTGTAGCTTTATAGTTTCATAAAACATAAATAATAATGTATAAACAAAACAATAACAATTTACACCAGTTGTCATTTTCAGAGGTTTACACCCCCCTGACTTTAAATGAATCGTGTTGCTTTCATGGGCATCACTGAATGTTTCTATCTATTGTAATAGTTGTGTATGACACTCTTGATTGTCCTCAATGTGTAATGATGAATCAAAAAGATGAAAAAATGATTTTTTTTAAATTCTGTTATTATTCTCTGGTGTGAACTTTATGTTAACATCTCTTTCATGAAATAACTTGTTCAGGGCACGACTAAATTAAAAAGAAACCATAATTTTAAAAATTCCTCTTATTTTCCCCAAATTTTCAGCTTTTTCCAGATTCTGCAAGGGGTGTGTAAACTTTTGAGCAGCACTGCAATTCTAACAGCAATTTGTCAGAACGTGATTTCAAATCGTTGGTTGCTTTCAATTGTTGCCTTGCAACTTTTAGAAGGTGTGACTATACCAGAATCTCCAAGTGCTCCTCTCCTTGTTTGTCCTCCAGGTCTCGGCGTTGTCTTCCCTCTGCCCTGTCTCCACTGGCCGAAGTCTCATTTTTATCAGCTAACCTGGGATTCTAGGTAGATGCATACGTAAAAAGCATACTTTACATGAAATCCTTATATTATGAGTGGGAATGCTTTACAATTTTCAAACTATTTTCTAGCTTGAATATAAATTTGTGAACAAGCAAAGACAAAACGACTAACTAGCGTACTAACCAGCGACAACTCATTTGTCTGTCTGAATTGATAACCAAAAACCTGCGTGATCCGGCAAAATTCAAGAAAACCAGAAGTAGAAGTGCTGGGCTTTTTCGAACATTTCAGAGGATGGCAGAGGATTTTGTTTATGATGGCAAATAACAGGTTAGAACCCTTGTTATAGTGCTGTGGATGACTAACAGGCATTAAGCCCATTGCACATTGAGTCCGAAATTTGCGTCCAAAATTTCCACACGTTGTGTGGAACGACCTCACGCTGTGTCAATCACATTTACACACTGCCTCCGCTATTTTCGTCCGTCATAAAAAAATTCGGACCGGGTTCGATTTTCTGTGTTTTTCAAATCCGTCAAGCATTTTGAGTGGCCTTTTTTAACAATTCAGAGACACCGTACAAACGAGAGCCAAATACGAAAAAACGCATACGAAAATTGTGGACTGTATGCGCAAAGACCTTTAAAGTTAAAGTTGGTTGTCCGCTGCTTGTAGTTGCTTGTTTATGACAAATCTGTTACAATAAATAATATTGTAGGATACATACAGTTACATTAAGAGGGTTGATCTCCCTGTTTGAACTGCAATTCATGTTTCCATCCACTTCTAATTTGGTGATGTAGAGCAGAGATCCATTGTTGAATCTGTAGGGCCACTTCACATCCAAAATGGCCTTACTGAATGTACTGGGCCCTCTGTTCCTCAGCTAGGAAAAATAACATTTGAACCTCTGGTAAGAACTGTAGAAGTTTGATAGGGAAGATAATGTCTTTAATTAATTATGTGTTTAATGACTGTGTTTTCTACCTCATAAATGTGCTGAACAAGAGGTCCAATGTCATCCTCTAGAGCAGGTTTCTCTTTCGGCTGCCAGTTAGCGATGGGTAAGAAGACCTGCTCTGGTGCTGACACACTACAGACGCACAGAAAATATAAATAAACCACAAAGATTGTGAAGCGCTCTCAAATGTAAAGGGGACATATTATTATTATTAAATGTAAAAATTAACTGCACAATTAAATGAAATTACTAATTAATTCTTGTTATTAAAAGAAAAATAGGTTCTACACAGCATTTCCGGTTGGTTTAAAAAATGTCATAACTAAAAACGAGTTCATAAAATCTGTGTGATATGACTTTAATTGAAAGTAAGATGTCAAAACACATACCCTCGTAGTTCGACTCTGGCCAGCACAGCAAGCTCTGTCACCACAGACAGCAGATTACTGGTATTATTGAACTGATTTGAACTGTAAACAAAAGGAAATGTTTAACTCCCACAACTGACCAGAAGATGGCACCGTTGCATTAAAAACCTGAAGGGATTCCTCAAAACTCCATGTATAAAAGAGTTATCTTAAAAAAACATTATACATTATTAAGCATTATACATCATTAAGGTAAAGATGGGCATAGAAATGAGGATGTGAAGGAATATGCGTGAAAGGCAATGCAAAGCATAAAGTTGTCAATTAGAGAGAAAAAGTAAAAAAAAAACGCTACAAAAACACTGGCAGTCAACAGGGAACTGTGGCTTTAAAGCCGATGCTGTCCGATTTAAATAGAAAGACAGGAAACAGATCTATCTATTAAGAACATCTTGGCTTTTTCCTATTATGTACAAAGGAATGTTTTCCCTTTCATCCAAAACATTCTTAAATTAGCATTCTGAAGCAAATCTGGGTATAAATTGTATAATAGCAAGCAGTGTTAAATAACTTAATACCTTTGTATCTGCAAATCAAACTTGACCTGGGTGTCCTGTTCAGACAGCTGATGCACACTGAAGCGCAATCCTGCGATTATCTATGAAATATCACAATTTTACAGAAAAAATACAAAATACACCGTTACTGTAATAGACAAAACACAGTCTGCAATAATCAAATATTCAGTGCAAATATTTAGCGGAGAAAGAAGATGGTCACCTTGGTGCCTCCTTTCATTGGGTTGCCAAGATCACACACCACCAGCCTGGTCTGATTCTTTTTCTTGAAGGCACAAGACAGCCTGGACAATGTCTGAAATATATTAATAAAAAAATTGACAAGAAAAAACGACTTCAATGACCTATCTCTATAAAACTACACTACAAGAATGCTCCGGGTTCAACATCAGTGGTATGCAGTTGGTGACCACAAAATACCTTTAAGGGCTAAACAAACAATTTCTACTTGTACAAACTGAAGGAGTAGTCAAAATTATGTTTAGTGGTACATAACAGCATTCAACAGATTGTTAAACAGCTAAATTTATATTGAATTGTAACATTAACACCACGTTAAATAAAGCATCCCCACAGAAAGTCACAGAAGTGAGGATGGTGAACTTTATTAGATTTAAATAAGAACTAATGCTCACCTCACTGTTCCGCACCACTCCAATAAAATCTGCCTGAGATGGTAAAGTGACGATAAGGTCAGCCTCATATGCCCCTTCCCCTCCGTTCTCAGCTGTGACCTCCAGGGTCAGGGGGTTATCATCACCTATGTAGATCAGTTTCGGGTCACTGGAGAACAAAACAGCATCACACACACACACGTTAAACTATTCTTCCACACCGCAAGATAATACAGTGGAATTAAGGGCACTGATGGACCTATGACTCACCTCACAACAGCCAGTTTCAAGTCTGGCTTACAAATATTGTCCTCACCACAGTCCAAGAGTATGTGGGCCTGGAAAATCACAGAGAGTTAGAAAGTAGTCAGATTGTAATTCCGTGAAATACCACGACTCTCCCTTGACCTATGCAACTGTTTGTGATTACAGTTCTTAATAAATCACTTTGTGAATCAGAAAAATGTATTCACTATAGACCACTTCAGAAGACACTGGTCCAATGCTGCTCCAGAACTTCCTGTTTCAGTTTTTAACACTCATAAATGTTTGTACAAATATAACAATCATAACATTTATAACCAAATCACAATGCTAAACAAATATCTTTAAGATTTAATAATATATGTAAGTTTAAAAAATAAAAAGTGCTGCTGAACAAGTGTTTATAACTTGTCAAGTGGTCTATAAATTGGATCATTTACTAAAATATTGTAGTTTACAAGACTCTTTTAGACCTGTAGAAAAGACCATTTTGCAGTTGCCTTTGACCTGGTAACTCTAAGGGGTGGTTTCTCAGACAGTCCCAGACTACAAAGCATAGACGTAAGAAATACTAGACCGCGCATTGGCTGCTTTGGTCAGCTGCTGCGATACGTCAGCGGCGCCGCCATATTGGTTGTGGCAAGAGTAGCATGTAAACAAATGCAAGTAAACGGGGGAGCTGCGCTTTTTTGGCATTAACAGCACAACAACGTTTACATTTCTTAACATGTGTCAATGGTTTAGGATATACGTGCAGCACAAATACATTGTGTCTCTAGATACTTGAAATCTCAATATTTAGACATTTAGAAAAGTAACAGTCGATAACTGGAGCCGAAACATACCTGTACTCCACGTAAGTTGTAAAGTATTGAAATCGGTTGAGAAATTGTGTTTTATCCAGAAAAACAGCAGCACCGCCATTCACTTGCATGTGTTTGTAGTTGAAGGTTGCCACCCCTAATATGGTGGCGCCGTTGACGTACGATCCAGCAGCCATCGAGCGGTCTAGTTATTTCTTATGTCTATGCTACAAAGAACATCAGTAATGTTTTTTCTAAGGCAAGTTTATTAAAGAGATTTACAAGTCCTAATTTAACTAAGGCCTATTCCTGGTTTACGCTCCGAATTACGCTTGTTTAGACAAAGTCGGGCGGAGTACCAAAACAACCTTGTAGCCAATCAGCAGTAAGGTGTACAGTGCACAGGACAGACATTAGTCGAGCCGAGCGCTGACGAAAGCGAAAGTTGGGTGTAGGGGTAGGGCTGGGCGGAATGACGGAATATTCCGTTACCGCGGAATGAAATGTCAACAGTAAGAGATGTTTCTATTCCGTTATTCCGCGGAATGTAAATAAGTAGGCGTGGTTAACTCGGCGCTCTGCAAGTCGGGCGTGATGATGAAAAAAACATGTGAATTAATTCACCGATAACAAATCAAACATTCTTTTGACCTTCTTTCAGTCTGTAGTTTCGTGATCCACTCCAGTCCGGCGCTTTCTCTCTCACCCGCAGTGCTCGTGGTGCAGTGATCTGCGCGTGCATAGAATAAAGCTCATTCTCAGGTATTTCAGAAGACAGGTCGCTTTGTAAAGCTGTTAATAGTTTTAATAAAGTTTAACTTTAGGCGAGCCAAGGCGAAACTTGCGTTGTAACGCGCGATGATGCTCGCCACGTGAGCGCTGCCACTGGGAGACGCGTGTGGAGCTATGGTGTGGAGTCACCAGACAGATATGGCAAGCCGATGGTGTCAGAATTACGCCATAGATTTAACGCGTTTATATCCGAACGCCGTTTTTGACGGCGTTTTAAACAGTATTTGCGCCGCAAAATACGGCGTCGCGATTCCAAACGCCGTAAAAAACGCGCGAAAAGTCGTCCATAACGCCGTATTTAACGGCGTTCTAAGGCACTTGAAAGCGCCGCTTTTTGCGCCGCTGTCTGGCCATATGACGCGCGTAAAAAACGCCGTTTTGGTTGCACAGAGCGCGCGTCTTTTACGGCGTTTTGTGTGTTGTATAATGAGCCCCTCCCGCTGATTTCCGCAGCCAGTAAATTCGAACTGTTCTCACCCAATCACTGATGAACTGAGCCAGACCAGAGCAATTTACCACTGATCATTTTACAGGATTTTATTTTGTGCGCAGTGTTACCTTTGCTAATATTAAACAAACCAT
>NC_079895.1:18229235-18233557 GCF_024868665.1 Triplophysa rosa
GCCCCTCTCATTTCCTGTATTGTCTCCCTCTTGTGTCTTATGTTCTACACCTGCCCTTGCTCGTTATCCCTCGTTTGTCTTCCCTATTTAAACCCTCATGTTTCATTGTCCTGTGTTCGGTCATTGTGTTTGGTGTGTCTTGCTGTGTTCTGTGTTGATGTACCCTGGCTGTTTTTTCCCAAGTTCGATTTCCTGTGTGGATTGTCCTGTCTATTCTCAGTAAGTGTTTAGTTTATGTCAAGTGTTGTTTTAGTTCAGTTTAGTCTCAGTTAGTCTACGTCCTGTTATTATCCTGTTGTGTTATTATACCCCATCGTGGGTCTTTGTTTTGTGTTTATTTTCTGTTAAATAAAGTCTTTTGTTAACCCCTTCATCCCCGCTGCCTGCAATTGGGTTCTTACCTGCATTTCATGACACTCTTATAAGTAGCCCATGTGATTTTAGTTTGCATATTACAAAAATTGATTGACTATAAGGAGACGCAATAATGTTGCACAATGATTGTAATGTAACAAGCATGAACTTATGAACTAAAATATAACACAGCCCAAGTCAATTTCAAATGCCTTGCCATTTACCTCCGTGAAATGACTGACGCTATCGTGCGTGGAGCTGCAAAGAAACTTACAATGAAATGGAAAAAAATATTATTCAGCACATAGAAATAAGTGCGGGATTCAGGCCCGGCGACTCAACCATGCATCCTAGCCTGGCGAGAACATGGCAAAATGAGTCGGGATGCGGGCATGCTACTTGCAAGCTACAGGCAAAACTATTTTAAAAAGTTGGTTTGCACAAAGATGGTGGTTAAGCTTACTGATCCCATTGCTCCGAATAGTAGGCCTAATTAAACGTAATTACATACACTGTAAAAAAATCCTGTTAAAACAGATGAAGTACTGGCAGAAAATTACCAGTACATTTTCTTTTATTTTACGGACATTTCCGTTAATGCTAAAATGTAATTTAATTCAGTGCAAAATGTAAAATAGAGAACATGAATACTGGAGTGAGTCTGGGTCATTATTTATCTTTGTTTCATATGCTTTGTCGAGTAAAATCAATCATATCTAAATGCTTGGGTGAACGTCTGTTTTCAGGCTGTTGAGGCCGGCTGCGGAGAAACGTGCTCCTCCATGGCATGAGGCAGATAAATAATACAGTTTAAGGTTGCTAAGCAATCAAGCTTATTATTTTTTTTATCTTTGTAATGATTATTTTGATTAAAGTAATGTTCAACCTTTAATCTGCATTTAGACGTATGACGCCGCATCTCTCATATAATTTAACTTATATGGTATGATATCTCAGTTCCAGTTTGGGTGGAGTTTCTGACTTGTGCAAAACTGCATTATAGGTAAATACTGTTCTGTTAAGAATAAATTACTCTTCTAACTCTTGTTCTTTTACCTATTTATGTTACCTTTATTATAGGTAAATTAATAAAATAAAATAATATATTATGTTATTAGATTAAGGTTCTGTAAATTCCGTTAACATAGCTTAATTAGAACGACCTTGCTTGTTCTACAAATACCATGCACTGTGTTTTACCTTAAGTGTTTTTCTGTTTGTTTGTTTTTTATAGATTTTCTTCTGTAAAGCTGCTTTTGAACAATGCACATTGCGAAAAGCGCTATATAAATAAATGCGATTTTTTTTATGCATGCAGGAAGAAAAAAGCAAAATGGTTCAGAATTACGCAACGCGTTTACATCCAAACGCTGTAAAAAACGCGCGAAAAGTCGTCCATAACGTTTTAAGGCGCCCCGAAAAGTGCCGCCTTTTGCGCCGCTGTCTGGCCATATGACAGCGTAAAAAACGCCGTTTTGTTTGCACAGAGCGCGCGTCTTTTACGGCGTTTTGTCTGTTGTATAATGAGCCCCTCCCGCTGATTTCCACAGCCAATAAGTTTGAACTGCTCTCACCCAATCACTGATGAGCTGAGCCAGGATCTAATTCACCATGGCTTTGGTACTAAATCCTTGTAGTGGCCATTGATATTACTATGTTTTGATTAGTGGAATAAAGATTTTTATGAAAATCCTTTTTTCAAGTGAATTTTATGTAAAAAANGCACACC
The DNA here is from genome assembly GCF_024868665.1 of Triplophysa rosa. Classification (NCBI taxonomy): domain Eukaryota; kingdom Metazoa; phylum Chordata; class Actinopteri; order Cypriniformes; family Nemacheilidae; genus Triplophysa; species Triplophysa rosa. The sequence continues at coordinate 18,231,319 of NC_079895.1, forward strand.
TGGAGTCTCGTTAAGATAATAAGTTTGGAGGTGTGGACTACAGCTACTTTGACTGATAAAAACCCCTCAAACTTTTGGAGTTTGCTTTGCACAAGAACACGCTTATGTGAGCCATGCCTCGCCAAAAAGAGCTTGCAGAGGATCTACGATCAATATTGATTTACATAAAGCTGGCAAGGGTTACAAAGTTATTTCAAAGACTTTAGAAATTCACCAGTCTACAGTTTGGCAAACAATCTACAAATGGAGACACTTTGGGACTGTTGCTACTCTACCAAGAAGTGGGCGCCCAGTCAAAATGACACCAAGAGCACAACGAAGACTCATCAATGAGGTAAAGAAACAACCCCGAATGACAGCCAAAGATTTAATGGCATCATTGGAACTTGCTAACATCTCTGTTCATGAGTCTACAATACGTAAAACACTGAAAAAGCAAGGTATCCATGGCAGGACACCACGAAGGAAGCCACTGCTTACTAAAAAGAACATTGCTACACGCCTGAAGTTTGCAAAAGAGCACATTGACACTCCACAGCGGTATTGGCAAAATGTTTTGTGGACCGATGAAGCTAAGATTGAACTATTTGGAAAAACACACAGCACTACATCTGGCGTAGAAAGGGCACGGCATATCATCATGAAAAAATCATCCCAACTGTAAAAAATGGTGGAGGAAACATCATGATTTGGGCCTGCTTTGCTGCATCAGGGCCTGGCCAGCTTGGAATCATTGAGGGGAAGATGAATTCCCAAGTGTATCAGACAATTCTTCAGGATAATGTGAGAATGTCTGTATGTCAGCTGAAACTGTGTAGAAGGTGGGTGATGCAACAGGACAACGAACCAAAACACCAGAGCAAGTCCACAACAGAATGGCTTCAGAAAAACAAAATCCGCCTTTTGGAGTGGCCAAGTCAGAGCCCAGACCTCAACCCAATAGAAATGCTATGGATTGACTTGAAGAGGGCCATACAAATGAGACATCCAAAGAATATGACCAAGCTAAAGCAGTTCTGCCAGGAAGAATGGGCTAAAATTCCTCCTCAACGATGTGCAGTTCTGATCCACAGCTACAGGAAGCGCCTGGTTGAGGTTATTGCTGCCAAGGGGGGGGGTCAACAAGTTATTAATTCTAAGGGTTCACTTACTTTTCCACTGCCATTTTGAATGTTGAATGAGTGTGTTCAATAAAGACATGAAAGATCAGAATTTTTTAGTTATTATTTTTAGACACATTGTTTGTCAATACCCTTGACTTGGATGAAGATCAGATTAATATAGTATATTGTGCCTTGTTTTTACAGATTTTTTTAGTGTAGGCGATGTTTGATGCACCTGCTGATGAGAACGATTCTGCATGACGCATTTAAAAAAAGAATAGATTTTTAAAAAACATAATTAAAAAGCATATACATGTTAACGCACAGCTTTATTGTAGGCTAAATAAAGTGCATTCATTTTTACTGCAAAAGATGCATATCAAGCAGAACGAGTCTGACTATTGCATTAAAGGAATTAACATACTGTACTAGAGAAAATAAAGAGCGGGACTTGATTGATGTCAAGGGTTATTCAAAAATGTTAAGACACAACAATGATCTTACTCTGACTGAAACATCCAAAGTGCGCACATCAGAATGTCTCAAGTGAATGCTTGGTGAAATGCCGGGGGAAATATTTGATCCGTCCAGGTCTTAAGGCCTTAACTCTCGATGTCAATCAAATAAATCAAATAAAACAAACAAATAAAAAACATAGATTTTACCTATAGATAGGGGTTTTTGAGTTGGTGTGTGCCAAATTGGCTGGAATTGGATGAAGTATTTTTTTACATAAAATTCACTTGAAAAAAGAATTTTCATAAAAATCTTTATTCCACTAATCAAAACATAGTAATATCAATGGCCACTACAAGGATTTAGTACCAAGGCCATGGTGAATTAGATCCTGGCTCAGCTCTTCAGTGATTGGGTGAGAGCAGTTCAAACTTATTGGCTGTGGAAATCAGCGGGAGGGGCTCATTATACGACAGACAAAACGCCGTAAAAGACACGCGCTCTGTGCAACCAAAACGGCGTTTTTTACGCCGTCATATGGCCAGACAGCAGCGCAAAAGGCGGCGCTTTTTGGGGCGCCTTAAAATGGACAGCTTTTCGCGTGGTTTTTACGGCGTTTGGATGTAAACGTGTTGCGTAATTCTGAACCATTTTGCTTTTTTCTTCCTGCATGCATAAAA
>NC_079895.1:18236777-18255446 GCF_024868665.1 Triplophysa rosa
TTTGGAATTTTGATTAAGCTACTTTGACTGATAAAAACCCCTCAAACTTTTGGAGTTTGCTCTGCACAAGAACACGCTTATGTGAGCCATGCCTCACCAAAGAGAGCTTGCAGAGGATCTACGATCAAGAATGGTTGATTTACATAAAGCTGGCAAGAGTTACAAAGTTATTTCACTTTAGAAAATTCACCAGTCTACAGTTTGGCAAACAATCTACAAATGGAGACACTTTAGCACTGTTGCTACTCTACCAAGAAGTGGGCGCCCAGTCAAAATAACACCAAGAGCACAACAAAGTCTCATCAGAGATAAAGAAACAACCCCGAATGACAGCCAAAGATTTGAAGGCATCATTGGAACTTGCTAACATCTCTGTTCATGAGTCTACAATACGTAAAACACTGAACAAGCAGGGTATCCACGGCAGGACACCACGAAGGAATCCACTGCTTACTAAAAAGAACATTGCTTCACGCCTGAAGTTTGCAAAAGAGCACATTGACACTCCACAGCAGTATGGACAAAATGCTTTGTGGACTGATGAAGCTAAGATTGAACTATTTGGAAAAAACACACAGCACTACATCTGGCGTAGAAAGGGCAAGGCATATCATCATGAAAACATCATCCCAACTGTAAAAAATGGTGGAGGAAACTTCATGATTTGGGCCTGCTTTGCTGCATCAGGGCCTGGCCAGCTTGGAATCATTGAGGGGAAGATGAATTCCCAAGTATATCATGTGTGACCCCATTTAAGTAATATGTATTTGGGTATTTTTAAATAATAAATATATCTATAAAAAGTATTTTTACCAGTTATTTAATCATCAAAAATTTAATTAATTCATTATTTTAATTAAGTACCAATGCACACGTGGTTACGATATACTTGCATATTTAAACAATGCACACACTTGTGCAAGAAATGCTTAATTTTGTAAAGAGTTGTCACAGGGACGAGGTGTTTTTGTATGCAAAACTAGGTAGCCAGTTAGCATTTTAGCACGTCCTGTTCCATTGCTCAAAACTAAGCGGTGGGTGCTTAACTAAATCCTTGGTGTTTCGAGTCTGACGTCATCGCGCAACCGTGTTTTTTGGCAATTTTAACAATCATAGGTAGTTTAGAATGGTTATAGTAAGGTTAGGGTGTGGGTTAGGGTAAAGGTTTCATAAGACTTGAAACACCAAGTATTTAGTCAAAACCAACAACCTACAAGCACGGATCCGACTCGAAACACCAACCATTTAGCAAGAGCCGGGTCCCCTATAGACCAATTTGGAGTCGACGTCACGGTTACGTCACTGCCAGCTGCGTGCACGCTCATACTGGTTCCATAAAAACAGTGGAAACAAATCAGCAATGAGTGAAACAGAGGAGACAATTCCTTCAAAAACGTGTTTTTATGTTGTTGACTGTCAGAATAGAAATGGCAAAAATTGTGGTATTATTTCCTATGGAATACCGTCGTTGAATATGCCATTTTAAGCTAAACAAGTCAATAAATGAACAGGCTGGCATGACAAATCATCCGGATCTGTGTTTATTTTATTTCAGGTAAGGTTTTCTATAATATAATCTATTATAAGTTGAACTATTTTGTATACCGTATCCGTGTAATTCTCTAGTCATTATAAAGGCTACCTCTTCCGGGTTTTTCTGCAACCAAGATGCGCGCGCATCCCTAATGTTTACAAATTTATAATTAGCCTATTCGGATACCATTATAGTATTCGAAATAGACTTAGTACGTCCCAAATCGTAGTATGGTAAAATTAGTATTTTCCAAGTGCCCGGAGGGTCTACTGTTTCCGTGAAAATTCTAAGGCTGCGTCCGAAATGTCCTACTTCCATACTATATAGTAGGCGAAAATGAGTATGAGTCATGAATAGTATGTCCAAAACTTCAGTAAGCAAAAAACAGTAGGCGACACTTATCCTATGATGCCACAGGAGCTGAGCAACGGTCAAATTTCAAAAGTAAATCAAATAAATATAGCGGAAAACTTAAAGACGGGTTTTTAATGTAAGTGCTAATAAATGAATTTCTCCTGACTAAATTATGTTTTTATCAACGCTCACGTTTAGGTTGTTGTTAATATGTGATAGGTCAAAGAGCATACGGGTCACATGACCATAAAACATGGCGGACGCAGTATGTCCCAAATGTATAAATACTACTCCCACTTAACGGCCGATAGGAAGGTACTTATTCAAATTCAGTACGTACTGTCACAGTATGCCATTTCAGACGCGGCCTAAGTGTAGTGCTGTGTATAACCTTTTCCTCGTTCACTCTGTCATAGTGAATAACCACCCTATTGTGAATAACATTTGAGTCCACTATTTGGGGAAGAAGTAAATGAAAATGAGAGCGATTTCAGGCAATGACGTATAGCCTGTGTACTGTCTGTCATTGACATTTGTCATAAACATAACGATTGGCTTTATTACACCTGTGTGGATTGTTTTATAAAAAAATTAAGTTCATTTTCACTTTATTTGTCAAGTTTATTGTTTTAGTTTATAATAAAGGGATCAAAACAACAATTACATCAGCCTAGCGAGGGATGTTTTTTGATAAACTGTCGACCTGGTTCAAGGTGTTTTTTACAGGTGTGTCTTGTCTAGTAAACAGAATAACGACTCTTATATGTTTTTAAGGCTTGGGATGTTTAGAAATTCAAGTGGTGGTGGACCGATTCGACAGCGAAGGCGCAACAGAGTAAGAGCACAAAGACAAATCACTTTTAAAGTCTCTGTGCTTAAAAGCTCCTCTATTTTCCATTATAGATCACATAGGGGTGAGTTCACATTATTTTTTTCTTAACATTACTATTTTTTGCTTTTTGACCTGAAAGCTGTGAAATATACAGTATATTTTTTATATTTTCAGATTCCACTCCACCCTGCCGTGTTGTTGCGCGACGAGATTTGGATGAAGAAGAATTCAAGCAAGCACTAAGAGATAATTTTCCTGATCTTCCTGAAGATTTTGAGCTATGTAAAGTAAATGGCCAAAGACAGGTCATCCCTTTGCAGTTGGAAAGTTTGAGTCCCGATCAGATTTACTCGAGCAGTGCATTGGGGAGATCTGCCCTTTACATTCGTGTGAAGGTGAGTGAAATATTCAGTAGAGTTCTAAAATATTCAAAACGTTATGCTGTCCAAAGGCCTTTCCTTGTTAAATCTGCATTATCAGATAAAACAAATACTTTTTTGGGTTCTCAGTAAGTTTGGCATCTTCATTGAACAACAAAAATATACTAAAAGTCCTTTAGTTTGGCTCAGATTTTNCCACTGTAACTAAAGTGTAAAGGTTAAGCAGTCTGTGTAAATATAGGCTACCTAACGGTGCTGTTTGAATGGGCATGATGATGGCGTGAGATGCGTGTCTCACTGCATTAACATGAGCATGCACTTTTGTTTGATTTAATCCCGGATCCCTAAATCCAATTGATGACTTTTGATTAATCAGTATCTAAGAGCAGCATCTGTGAAATATGCGTTATATTTTAAGCATTCGAAATGCCACGTGTTATGCATTGCAAAATTAAGAAACCCGAATGTAAACTGTATTTGCAGTCGCGTTTCAAACGCATTGATCATAATGCTTGTGTAGACTTCAGTGAAATGCGCTGGTTTCTCTCGACGTTCTGAGCTGGTGGGTGCGAGTCTCATTGACAAACAACTCAAGCTCTTATCAGCTCCATCCAGCGCATTTACATTAAATGTGATTTGGATAATTTCACGCGTTTCCATTGCCAAGTGTCTTCTTCCAAGTGTCCATAGCAGACCTGTTGTTGTGCAGTTTCTGTTCATGTGCGCCAAGACATTTTAGAAATCTCCACCGGATAATGTTTTACGGCCATGTCCCTAATAAAGTATATGTAGGCTATGTGTGGTAACCCTATCTACATACAGTTAGGGTGATATTTAATGACTAGATTGCCTTCTCTATGCAATTTAGCCAAACTCGTTTCGTTTGGTCACACCACAAGGTGTCACTGTGGCCTCAAAGCTTCAGCACCGCCGCTCTGAGATCGATTGCTATGTCCGAGGTGAAACACGCCCCCACTCATTAGCATACAGACAAAGAAATACATAAATAAATAAATGTAGAAATATATAAATGTGAAAATAAGTAAATGTAGGAATAAATACATATATACATGAATAAATGTGGAAATAAATAAAAGTGGAAATAAATGATTGTATAAATAAATAAATGAAAAATAAATAAACGTGGAAAAATATATAATTACACATAAATAAGGAAATAAAAGCACAAATACTCATTTATTTGTGCTTTTTTACATTTCTTCATGGATTAATTTTTATATTTATTTATATTTAATATTGTCAATTTTGGCATTCCATATAAGTCGCTTTGGATAAAAGTGTCTGCTAAATGCGTAAATGTAAAATCTATTACTGTTCGTTCGTCCTGTTTATAGCACGAAAGTCCACTGATGTGTGAGCTCAGCAGCAAAAATCAAGTGCAGATACGGTTTATAAAAAGATCTCTCATTCCAGACTTTCTTTTCATACTGACCACGCATTAAGTACTGAAATATAAATCTAAAAACGACCAAGCGATACAGATAAACAGAACAAGACCAACTACGTAAAAATTGACTAACGGATCAAGCGGGTCTCGAAGCGGCGTTTAATGCTGGCGATTGATTAATTGCGAGTCAATCTCGCTAACCAGCAGACCACCACTCACAGTACATAGTCTCTGCTTAAAGGGAATGCAGTTTACTGTGGCTGACCTCGTTTATACCAGGAGTGATTTCTGGTATGGAAATTAGCTAATACAGTATTTCAACCGATTGCGTTTTTGCTTTTCACGTAGGCCATACGCGCTATATGTAATACGCAGGATACATTACTATGGGATCAGTTGGCCTTTATACAATTGCTGACCTCGTTGTGTAAGTATACATTTCCAAAGAGAAGAAGTCGCCCCTCGGAAAGCAAGCAATGGTTTGTTTAATATTAGCAAAGGTAACACTGCGCACAAAATAAAATCCTGTAAAATGATCAGTGGTAAATTGCTCTGGTCTGGCTCAGGTCATCAGTGATTGGGTGAGAACAGTTCGAATTTACTGGCTGCGGAAATCAGCGGGAGGGGCTCATTATACAACACACAAAACGCCGTAAATAACGCGCGCTCTGTGCAACCAAAACGGCGTTTTTTATGCGCGTCATATGGCCAGACAGCGGCGCAAAAAGCGGCGCTTTTCAAGTGCCTTAGAACGCCGTTAAATACGGCGTTATGGACGACTTTTCGCGCGTTTTTTACGGCGTTTGGAATCGCGACGCCGTATTTTGCCGCGCAAATACTGTTTAAAACGCCGTCAAAAACGGCGTTCGGATATAAACGCGTTTAATCTATGGCGTAATTCTGATACCATCGGCTTGCCATACGTGGGGCCTCTGCTCTTTCTGACTGCGGTCAATCCAGCCGCCACTTCGAAAACGACAGTCAAACTAGCCCTCACTCGGTTTTGTTATGTGCGCATATACTGTACATTACGGTAAAAGCGGCTTTTTGGATTTCAAAATAATGCGATCTATTTCGAACCTGGTTTCAGTCTGTCGGTTGTGAATTAATTAAAATACAAATGCATTTAGAAAATTAAATGTATTTATATATAATTTTACCCATAAAACGATATATGTGACCCTGGATCACAAAACCAGTCTTAAGTAGCACGGGAACATTTTTAGTAAAAGACAAAAATACATTGTGTGGGTCAAAATTATCGATTTTTCTTTTATGCCCAAAATCATTAGGATATTAAGTAAAGATCATGTTCCATGAAGATATTTTGTAAATTTCCTACCTTAAATATATAAAAACTTTATTTTTGTGAGTGGATGGTCTGCCACAGCAGAGCATGTGAGCGGAGCAGAGCCGGGAGCGAGCGGAGAGCGGAGCGTGCGAAATATAGACGGAGCGGGTTTTTATCCAAAGGCCGGAGCGATTGCTCTGTCTCGCTCCGATACCGCTCACACCACGAGTTTGAGTTTGCATCGATAATTTATGTTCAACACATGGATGTTTAGTTTAGCTTTTTAGTTTGTTTGAAGCCTCAGACTGACATCACTCCAACTTTTAATTTATGTTCAAAACTTGGATGTTTTCTGTTGTGTCTGTTTGAAATAAATATATGTTCTATTTTGACTGATGCTGCTGTTGCTGTGAGTTCTTTATAGGATATAGGCTGCGTGGCGGACACGTCGCAGAGCGCGTTTGCTGCATGTTGATTTTCCTTCCCGCGCCTATGTTAACAGATTAGAGCAGCCACTGACATTGGAATCGGCGTCCGTCAAAAATAGACTAGGCGCCTATATTTAGCGAAGCGGCACTGGGACGCTTTTGAAACGTGCCGCGGCGCGTCTGGTGTAAACACAAGCATAGACTAGAATGACCGCGATCCGTTCCGGTGTTAGATGCGTGCGGTAAAACTTCGTAAGACTTCGGTTGAAAACGGTAGGTGTTAATCATGCAGAGGAATTTTAAATTTGAGCGAGCGTGGAGCGATTTCAACGTGGACACCCACGTGAGCGGGGAGCGGAAATTCTCACCGCTCAGCACCGCTCACGTGCTCTGTGCCACAGTGCCCCTGATTAACAACTTCAAAGGCAATTTTCTCAATATTTTGATTTTTTTGCGCTCTCAGATTCCAGAGTTTTAAACGGTTGTATCTTAGCCTGATATTGTCCTATTCTAACAACTCAATATATATCTATAGAACGTTTATTTATTCAGCTTTCAGATTATGTAAAAATCTCAATTTCGAAAAATTGACCCATAAGACTGGTTTTGTTGTCCAGGGTCGCATATGGTATTGAAAAAAGAACCTCAACTGCACTACAATTGAAGGCTTTAACCCAGGCCAAACGGGAAAGATTGACAGTTATGTTGCTAGGCTTTTTTAAGCTGTTTTTAAACTGCTAGGCAGTTTATATATTTTTTACAACACTCTTATCCCACCGCAGTGTGTCACCTAAACAATATCAGGACTGTTCAATGTGGATTTTTTAATGTACATAACTTCAAAATGGCCTATATGTATTATTATTTCTGTAACTTCAGATCATAATTTAAAGAAAACTATCCGATTGCACAGACTCATTCCACTTTAAAATGAGAGTAGACCACCTCAGTGTGTAACCTAAACAATATCAGGACTGTTCAATGTGGATTTTTTAATGTACAGAACTTCAAAATAGCCTATATGTACTATTATTTCTTTAACTTCAGATCATAATTTAAAGAAAACTGTCCGATTGCACAGTCTCATTCCACTTTAAAATGAGAGTAGACCACCTCGGTGTGTCACCAAAACAATATCAGGACTGTTCAATGTGGATTTTTGTATGTAAAGAACTTCAAAATGACCTATATGTATTATTATTTCTATAACTTCAGATCATAATTTAAAGAAAACTATCCGATTGCACAGACTCATTCCACTTTAAAATGAGTGTAGACCACCTCAGTGTGTCACCAAAACAATATCAGGACTGTTCAATGTGGATTTTTGTATGTAAAGAACTTCAAAATGGCCTATATGTATTATTATTTCTATAACTTCAGATCATAATTTAAAGAAAACTATCCGATTGCACATACTCATTCCACTTTAACATGAGAGTAGACCACCTGAGTGTGTCACACAAACAATATCAGGACTGTTCAATGTGGATTTTTTAATGTACAGAACTTCAAAATGGCCTATATGTATTATTACTTCTTTAAGATCATAATTTAAAGAAAACTATCCGATTGCACAGACTCGTTCCACTTTAAAATGAGAGTAGACCACCTCAGTGTGTCACCTAAACAATATCAGGACTATTCAATGTGGATTTTTGTATGTACAGAACTTCAAAATGGCCTATATGTACTATTATTTCTATAACTTCAGATCATAATTTAAAGAAAACTATCCGATTGCACAGACTCATTCCACTTTAAAATGAGAGTAGACCACCTGAGTGTGTCACCTAAACAATATCAGGACTGTTCAATGTGGATTTTTTAATGTACAGAACTTCGAAATGGCCTATATGTATTATTATTTCTTTAACTTCAGATAATAATTTGAAGAAAACTATCCGATTGCACAGACTCATTCCACTTTAAAATGAGAGTAGACCACCTCAGTGTGTCAGACAAACAATATCAGGACTGTTCAATGTGGATTTCTTAATGTACAGAACTTCAATAACTTTTAATAGTGCCTCAGTGTGGTGGTCTACTCTCATTTTAAAATGGAATGAGTCTGTGCAATTGGATAGTTTTCTTTTAATTATTATCTGAAGTTAAATAAATAATAATTTATGTATAATAACACACACGCACACACACAAAGGTGTTAAAAAGTTCCTTAAAAAAGTGTGGGGGGGGTTGGTTACTTTGGGGGACACTAAGTCATAAGTTCAAGAATGGGAACATATTCAAGTGTTTGCTGGTTATTTCTTACATTTTCTATTGGCAGAATAGGATTGTTACACTTCAATAAAAAATTTTGAAGTTACACTTCGGCTTTGCGACTTTAGTGCTATACCTAAAGTAAATAAAATTACCTTATTTTAAGGTAAAATTAAAATGGTCTTTTTGATCATTACCAATAATGAAAATAGAATATATGCTGGCTCTTGCATCACAAAAATTCTCAATAGTTAAGTATGTGGTCTTGTAGCCATGATTTTTTCTCTGTCTCTGTCTTGACTGTCTCAACTGGACTCGGTCTTGATTTGGACTCGAACCTCTTTGGACTTGGACTTGACTTGGACTCGAACCTCTTTGGACTTGGACTTGACTTGGACTCGAACCTCTTTGGACTCGGTCTTGACTTGGACTTGAACCTCTTTGGACTTGGACTGGACTCGACAACGGTGGACTTGACTACAGCCCTACTACGTGCCCTTGGCAACCTGTTACTCCGTGTACAGTCAGACCCAGAGGTGTGCAGATGGCATCAGGGTTTTGAAGAAAAATATTAAGAACGGGAATCTACATTACCCCAAAAGAAACAGTTTTATATAGATTTTTTTTATGTGTTTGTACTTTGGATAAAATCGTTTGATAAATATCTAAAGGCTTGCACTTCCGCTTAGCTTAAAGTGATACTTCACCCAAGAATGAAAATTCTGTCATCATTTACTCACCTTTGAGTTGTTCCAAATCTGTATAAATTTCTTTGTTCTGATGAACACGGAGAAAGATATTTGGAAGAATGCTTACATTTACATTTATTCATTTAGCAGACGCTTTTATCCAAAGTAATAATACAATAGGTGCTAATACAAAGTTACTAGTTTCAACAAAAGCCAGAGAGAGAGGGTTAGTTCTTTATTTTCTCATTTGTCTGTCAAGGATTCACAGAAGATATGGGTTTTAAGTAGTTTTTTGAATGTTGTGAGAGATGTTGTTGACCGGACTGAGTTAGGAAGAATGTTCCACCAGGAAGGACTTGTGAAGAAGAATGAGCGGGAAAGAGATTTACTGCCCTTATGAGAAGGCAATACAAGACGCCGCTCGTTTGATGAGCACAGGGTTCTTGATGGAGTGTAGGAGGGTGTGAAAGTATGCAGATCCAGTGATAGTCCTGTAGGCAAGCATTAGTGACTTGAATCTGATACAGGCTTCAACTGGTAGCCAGTGGAGAGAGATAAAAAGGGGTGTCACATGAGCCCTTTTGGGCTGTTGGAAGACGAGGCGTACTGCTGCGTTCTGAACCAGCTGGAGTGGTTTGATAGCCTTTGCAGAAGACCAGTAAGGAGAGCATTGCAGTAGTCTAACCTTGAGATTACCAGGGCCTGGACAAGGAGTTGTGCCGCATGTAATAATACTTATTACCAGACAGATTTTGGACCCCATGGACTACCATAGTAGGAAAAAATACAATGAAAGTCAAAAGTGCCCCAGAACTGTTTGCTGTTCTATATTCTTCAAAATGTCTTCTTTTGTGTTCAGCAGAACCAAAAAATGATAAAGTAATTTTTCCTACTATGGGAGTCAATGGGGGGCAAAATCTGTCTGGTTATAAGCATTCTTCCAAAAATCTTTCTCTGTGTTCATCAGAACAAAGAAGTTTATACAGATTTGGAACAACTCGAAGGTGAGTAAATGATGACTGAATTTTCATTTTCCAGTATCCCTTTAATCCACTTTTATTACCTCAATTTCTAATATAGGACATTATATTTCTTCATGAACGTTTGTTTAAACGTTTTGCATTAAACATGCATTTGCATTAAAATGCATTTTGCATTAGTAATTTCACTTAAATAAGTGATGCTGTGCTTGATTTGGCTGCATTTTGGTGCGCTCTCTATAATAATAATAATAATTCATTACATTTATATAGCGCTTTTCTGAGCACTCAAAGCGCTTTACATGGAAGGGGAATCTCCTCAACCACCACCGTGCAGCATCCACCTGGATGATGCGACGGCAGCCATATTGCGCCAGAACGCCCCACCACACACCAGCTTATTGATGGAGAGGAAACAGAGTTATGAAGCCAATTGGTACATATGGGGATGATTAGGAGGCCGTGATGTATGGAGGCGGATGGGCAAATTTGGCCAGGATGCCGGGGTTACACCCCTACTCTTATTTGAAGGACATCCTGGGATTTTTTAATGACCACAGAGAGTCAGGACCTCGGTTTAACGTCTCATCCGAAGGACGGTGCTTTCTGCTTTTCTTCTAAAATAAAGCATGCTTTAGAATTCAAATATAATTTGAAGATTATTATTATTTAAGTACGAAATTCGAATTTAGTTTTACAGCAGTTTTGACAGCCCTAATGCAAAGTTCCTTTTAGAGCATTCGATGTTTCTTCAGTTTGTGTGTTCAAACCTGTGATCCTATGTCGCAGGTCTCACGTCTTTCTTCACCTTTCACAACCCCCCACAAGATGTCACTATTATTACACATATCTGGAGGTCTCTGGACGTGTGCATGTACCTGTCCTCCCGTTTCACTGTAATGACGAGCAGACGAACGGGAAATCTTCATATCCTAAAAAAACACATTGTAATGATCTCAGTGATGCTGCATGGTGTTGCTGGAGTTGAGTCACAACAAGCTCTTCATTAGTGCTATATTTCAAGTTTAAAAATTAAATAGTACACTACAGTGTACTTGGGTATTAAAGTACAAAACTAAAATATAAAGAGTAGTGTTGTAGCTATAAGCCTACTCGAGACCGGTCTTAGAACCATGTTTTGGTGGTCTTGTCTTGGTCTCAGCCTCTTAAAGTCTTATGGTTTTGTCTTGGTTTATGTGGTCTCGACTACAACACTAATAAAGAGTAAACTGTATGACGTTAAGTTCACTTAAATAAAACTGTCCAGTATACTTGCAATATAAAAGCAACTAAACTAGTTTTAAACTAGTTGTGTGCTGCAATACTTCAAATGTTAATGTGTGCCAATTTAGTCCCGAGCAAGATTTAAAGAGTACTACAAGTAATACTACTAGTACATTAATATTAGTATGCATGAACATGAACTTTATTTAAATTAAACTTAAAACATTAAAAATGTTAATTCAATTATTAATAATTATTATAAAATTAAAAATGAACAGTAGTTGTGTTGATGTGTCTGTCTTCATTCTTCTCGTGTGTTGCTCTGACTCTGCTCTGGTTTCTTTGACTCCACAGCTGTTCATGGGCTCTGTGTTTCATACACTAACTGTGTGTGATTCATCAAGTATAACTACATCACTACATCATGTAGGCTACACCCAATAAATTTCAACAAGTCCTCATTGTATGAAATCATTCACGTGTATTTACATATCTTGCATCATCACACGTTACATTACATTTAATGTCAACAACACTAATGAATGATGGAGGCGCATCTAGTCTATGTCGAGGTGATAATAAGGTTTAAGAACTGGAAGTTTTTGTTTAAATTGTGTCTTTTATTTTTGTCTGCTCCTCAATCATCAAACAAAGTGCGGTTTCACGGAATGTAGTACTTTTGTTATATTTGAGGCTGTTTCATTCTATATCTGTTAGAAGTTTAGTCAAGAAGAAACTCTAGAATGAAGGTGTGAAAACATCTCTGTCTTTCTTCAAGCACTCACGGTTTTACCTTCAGTTCTCTCGTGGCTGCCACTTTTATCTCATCTGTTCTGCTCCAGGTCACATGAAAAAGATGGCAAAGTTGAAAGGTGTTTTATTATGGTCTGTTTAAACATTGCTCATAAAGGTGTTCATAAAATAACACAACACACTTTACTGGCCACACACTGAGAGTTCAAGCAATGTTCTCTATACAATCATACAAGACTTCTGTCTGTAATTTGATTTGCATTTTAAATGAAATTAAAATCTTGGTATTGTTCCTTGGTCACAATCACATTAGTGCTCTGTTTATTTCTTGTTAGATGCCTGTTGACCGCATGCTGTGTCATGGGTTATTGATCGATTTCATTGGACTGAACATGCAATGCTTTGTCTTTTTAGTCCTCAGGAATTTTCTGGAGACCCCTCAGAACCTTTTGAAGGGTCCCAGGACTCCAGTTTGAAAACCCTCGTTGTAGAAAACCTGGACGTTTTTACACACCCAGTGATTAGAATTCGAAAATTAGAATATCATGGACAAGTTCTTTTTCTTTTGTAATTTAAATCAAACTTTCTTATATTCTAGATTCATTACACACAAAGTGAAATATTTCAAGTTTTTTTATTTTGATGGCTACAACTTGCAGCAAAAAAATATATAAAAATCCAGTTTCTCAAAATTGAATATTTTCCTCAAAGATGAACCAAAAAATGTACAAAACAGAAATGTTCAAGATCTATGTTTAAGTATGTTAAATTATGTACTCAATCCTTGGTTGGGGCTCCTTTTGCACAAATTACTGCTTCAATGTGGCGTGGCGTGGTATGGAGGCGATGAAGCCTGTGGCACTGCTGAGGCGTTATTGAAGCCCAGGTTGCTTTGATAGCGCCCTTCAGCTCATCTGTATTGTTTGATCGGATGTTTCTAAACTTCCTCTTGACAATACACTATAGATTCTGTATGGGGTTCAGGTCAGATGAGTTGGCTGGCCAATCAAGCACGGTAATATCATGGTCAGCAAACCAGTAAGAAGTAGTTTTAGCACTGTGTGCAAGTGCTAAATCCTGCTGCAAACGGAAATCTGCATCTTCAAAATGCTTGTCAGCACAGATGCATTAAGTACTTTAAAATCTTCTGGTAGATGGCTGCATTGACCTGATAAAGCACAGTGGACCAACACCAGCAGATGACCTGGCACCCCAAATCATTACAGAATATGGAAACTTTACACTGGACTTCAAGCAACTTGGATTCTGTGCCTCTTCAATTTTCCTCCAGACTCTGGCACCTTGATTTGCAAATGAAATGCAAAACTGAAAATGGAACTTTGGACCACTGAGCAGTCCAGTTCTTTTTCTCTTTAGCCCTGGTGAGACGCTTCTGACGTTGTTTCTGGTTCAGGAGTGGCTTAGTTCTATTAGTGTGACAACTGTAGCCCATTTCCTAAAGACGTCTATAATTCTTTTAGATGCTGGATTTGTATTTTTCTAGCTGTAAATCTAGCCATCAGAATTAAAACAAAAAACATAGAAAAGAAATTGTGTGTTACATGGTAAGTGTTGACAGAACGTATATTATTGTGAAACCATGTGCTCATAAGAAGAATACATTGCAGGCACAGATCTTCATTTAATGTACTGCACATCATAAGCTAACTGAATGCTTAACTGTACATTTACACACAGACCCTATAACCCATACAGTACAGCACTCTGTTGTTTTAACACACACAAGCACTTTGAATAGGCCTACTTACCTGACAAATTTATAAAACCACCAAGCTAAAACATGTCCCTCATATTCTTTATTAATTTATTTATTACACCATTTAATTTACTGCTTTTAAGGAACACTCATCAAACAAAATCATTCAAATTAAACAACCCATTAAACATCAATTTTGCAGCCCACACGAACATACTGTATATGAGTACATTTTTAAAGACATTTGTCATAAAGTACATTGTATATGTAAAAATTCATCCATACCTTTATACTGTTTTACATAATATATACACAATTGCATCTGCCTTTGGTATAGGAAGAAGTTTAATCTCTTAACGAAATCTAATGTTCGTGAATCATGTTGTTATTTATTTATTTGACTAAACAGGAATTTAGGAACATTATTAATGAAGTCAAACTACCAGACATTACATTATAAACTAGCCATCACAATACATCAATGTTTTAACATTAACTTGATCGTTCGCTATATTTTATGAACATAATATATTGATTTGCCTTTTTCAATATATGACATACTTTCCATTCCTTTTTAAATGTAGTCATTCATTTTATTTGAACTCTGGCTTATTTTACTTCATTTATTTTATTAAATATAATTTACGAAGCTGCATCCAGCCTAAGATAAATGCTTGTAGAAATTGCACATGACATTTCTTGGAAGAGTAGCCTACCACTGTCCTTGCAACTGTAAAGGCTGATTGTATTTTAAGACTCTATCAGTTCTTTAGATATGATTAGTTTTTAATTGAAGATTAAATAAGTTTTGTGGTCTTACAATTAGTTTCGTTAAAACAACACAAGTGAATTTTATTATTAATTAATGAACAAAATATAAAATCTCTGAGTAGTTTACACAGATTATCACACATTTCTAAATGGATTTGCAGCAGACAAATTTACAAATATTATATCAAAGTTTAAGGCACATATAGATTTAAAAACAAATGGGAAAAATACATTGTAACAATTCCCTGTGTTTTACCTATGGGTAAATGTAATCATGCAAATAAAACATTAAGGTCGATTGAGATCATTTGGGTCAACTTTATGAATCAACAAAATATAAATTATACCTTTCCAAAGCTAGACTTTAGCACATGTATCATATGCTTGAATGCACATATTTATTTACTGTTTAGACTGACTCTTTTATAATTCATGTCAATTATTTGATATTACTGTTATCTTTTGTGGACCTTTGATGATTTTCTTTTAACGATATTAATCAGGACATTTTAAAACACAATAAAACAAATGGAGTGCTTCATCATTACAAATGTTAAATGTAACATGAATTGCATTATCATTTTTTATATATCCAATTGGCTTTATGGCAGTGGAATGAAATGAATTTAAATATAATTTAGATTTATGAATAAAATGACTGGTCTTGTTCCAGTCCTTGTTCACTCCTTGTACGCTATTAAGCAATTTGACTAATTTGAGTCTTGAGTGACATCATGGTAGTATTTGCATTGTTTTCCAGTTGACATTTTACCAGTTTTACAAACTTTAAAGCCTTCACGATCAACCTGAGTTATTATAGATTATATAGATTAAGATTATCACAATCATTTTTGAATAAGTAAATTGTACAACAATATGTCTCCAAATGTAAATTATGTAAATACTTTCGATGATGATACTGCTTGACATTTGAACTTACCAGGGAAAAACAATTTCCACTTGAAAGGCTAATTTTAATACAACAAATTACAGGCAATAATAAATTTGAGTTGTAATCATAAATAATTTAAGACTATCATAAAAATAATACAACTGTAAACAAGAACACTTTTAAACACATGCACTGTGTTTAAATGCGTTTAAAGCCATTAATGTAATAATATCTGGAGCAATGACTCATGGCTAAACATTTGACTTGTTTTTGTCTTTATTATCTTTCAGATTGACACTGATTGCAGCTGTTGTTTCTTGTAAACTAATTTCTGGACACATTTACAGCCATATATGGATTGTTTATTGTTGTCTGTGTTTTCGTTACAAAAGCGTAAGATTTCTTCAATGAAATAATGAAAATAATAAAACGGAATGTGAGAAAACAAAGGAAGCAATGCTTTATGCAATACAAAAAGGAAAATCTCTATTGGTTAAGCACACACTATTGATTCAAGACAATTACCTTTGAATTTCTTCTGACACAGCATAACAAGAAGAATTTATGTGTGTGCTTGTTTACATTGAAAATGTGACACTTAAAGTCATTAAGCAAATTTATTGTTGCCAAATTAGATTGAGAAGCTATCCAGCTCAATAACGGACCCTTCTAATGGTAATATGTTAAGAAGTGGAAACATTGGACTTTAGAGTGTGTCATACTGAGCAGTGCATTACAAAAACTGCATGTTTACATGTATAAACTAAAGTATTACACAATCAAAACACAGCAGGCTAGTGTTATGAAACATGGGTTTCAGGCTCTTTGTTTTTTTTGCCATTAATGTACAAAACAACAGTCCAGATACATGTCTACAGAGAAAGGTGTAGATATTTATGCATGTAATACATAAAAAATACTGTACATACATACAATCACAGTTAAGGTAAGCTTGTTGGGAAATTTAACTGGGGTGGCTTGCAGCTTTGTCAGTTCATCTGATGTACTGAGTTCACACAGAAAAGAAAGTTATTTATCAGACATAAAGAGACGTAAAGTACAGTATGAGGGGCCGTATAAATACATATGAAGGGTTTGTTTAAAAAATGAGATTATGTTTTTTATGATGTTATCATGTTTTTATTGTGTTTTACTGTGTTAGTGTCATGTCCTTTTGCTTGCGTCTCTGTTCGCCACCTGAGGGCGCCATATTGCTCTGTGTTTCTGCTTGTGTTTTGTAGGACTCCATTTCCCATTTAGGCGGCTGCATATATGAAAAAAACACCTAAGCCTAAAAAAATTCTAACAAAAGGTTTCTCAGCTGTTTTTTGTAGTATTAGGTGTCCTTAATAACATAGTAAAAGTTTACCAAAGTTTGACCACTAGAAATGTATAATTTTCAAGATGGCGTCCAAGATGGGCAGGAAGCCCTTAAAATATCCTAACGCCTTCATTATTTGCCCTAGCCAAGTAATCTTGGTGTCTAACCCCATGTTGTCTGGGTCTATGAATCCATTGGACTAGACTAAATTGCACTGACATGATTACAAACTTATGGAATACATGATTTTGTGAGATTACTGTAAGGTTTTATCTTTGTTTGGGGTGAACCAGAGATGTAAACGATTTAGCCTATGTCATAACTCCTACTCAGTACGTGTTTTTGGACACATTTTTTGCTTAAACACAGACTTGACATTCAATGTAAAAGTTATTGCACCCAAAAGTAACTTAAATTGGAGTTGTATAACTTTGATCATAAACAACTCTGAATTAGCCCGAACATGTCATGATCGTGGAAATGAGGACCCAGGTGCAGACAACGGTGGACGGAAAACAAAAGACTTTTAATAAAAAACAAATCAAACACCCACGATGGGGAGACAAAATGGGAACAGAGCTAACAACACATAAAAATATAAACCAAAAACTTCCCACGTGGGGGACAAAACAAGCGGACAGGGTATTCAAACAGACTATATAAAACTAAGACAGGACTACACTAAATACACACAAGAAGACAGGATCAATGGATATGCAACACTCACAGGGACTAGGAACAGCGGTGAATACAAAACAAATCGGCACAAGACAAGAGACACAAGGTCAATATATAGGGAAATACAAACGAGGGATAACGACACAGGGCAGGTGAGGGTGATGAAACACGGCTGGGAAACAATACAGGAAACGAGAGGGGCGGGGCCAATGACGAGACACTGAAGAGAAGCATATTATTGTCAAAAGGTCAATAATATGTTTCTCTCCACACATAACCGAAGGCTTTGTCATGACTCTGCCACAGGACCAAGAAAAACATGACTAAGCGAGGCAGATCCATGACAGAACAGAGGCCTATGTATGAACCCTCTAAAATGGTCACTCATTTAAATTTGAATAAGGTAATACATATTTAATGCATCCTCTATAGATGTTTTTAGTATAAGGGTGGCATTATACTAAACCCAACAAAACTATATTCACAATTTTCAGCTATTCAGAAGATGGTGGAAGAGAATACTGACATTTGATATTGCTTGCCTCATTGAAATGTTGTTGGCAGCACAGTGTATACCATTTTGCTCAAACAAAATTCATCCTTGACTACTTAAACCTCCCTCCCCCCACCCAGATTTCTAACACATGAAAAAGGCCAACAATGTAAGTGTGTTAAGAGAGGATGACACTGTTGAATTAGCTTGTAGCGTGAGTACACTCCAAATGCAAATTTGACCATGAGTCATGTTGTTGTAAACCAAGAAACTTGCCCTATTTGCTGTAAAAACTTAAGAGATGGCTCTGATGTGGTTGAGGTTCATCAGAAGGGAGCTGATGGAATAAACAATGCAAGTGTACAAAGAGGCGATGACGTACACAACCAGGTGATTGAGACATCTGTCCACCACGAAAAGCTCTTTGCACTGACTTTTCAGTCATCATGTGCTGGACGGCAT
This sequence comes from Triplophysa rosa, assembly GCF_024868665.1. Classification (NCBI taxonomy): domain Eukaryota; kingdom Metazoa; phylum Chordata; class Actinopteri; order Cypriniformes; family Nemacheilidae; genus Triplophysa; species Triplophysa rosa. The sequence goes on from NC_079895.1 coordinate 18,255,205, forward strand.
TTGATCCATAGACAACTTCCATAATGTTCCTGAGTCCTGTTCCTTCCATCAGTGTGCCTATTGCACCAAATAGGTTCATAAAAGCATGAAAACCTCCAAGCATTAAGACTATGCTTTTAAGGGGACTATTCTGTGGTGCATCCAAGATCATCTCTGCTGCTTTCCAGTACAGTGGCTGATCAAACATAATAACAGGTGGAGCATTGTGTTTGATAGCCAGGTCACAAACAAAATCCAAGGTG
>NC_079895.1:18255546-18305362 GCF_024868665.1 Triplophysa rosa
TAGAAGCCATAACTCACCGGATTTGAAGTGCAATTCCAACTTACCAAGGTTGCTCGATGGATCGTAGTATACTCGCTTAAAAAGAGAAACAGTTAGCACACAAGACAAACAAGAGGCAAGATGATATTCCACAGTGTGAACAGAAAGCAAGCTAACACGCTATTGCTATGCTAACGGTGTTAAGTTAACTATCACTTTTGGTTTAGACTCTTCCAAGTAAATAACAGGAACAGGGATTATTGAGATATCAGGATAAATTAGCAACGACAATAATAATTAACGATAATAAAATACACTAATATTAGAGCGAAGTGGTAAGTGCACTGATACAAACAAGCTGCCGGCAGCGATGCAGGAAACAGGAAGCAGGAAAAGAAAATTTCAATTTGATACACACACACATGTTGGTATTGGTGGTTTACAGGGACATTCCATAGACGTAATGCATTTTATAGTGCACAAACTGTATATTCTATCCCATAACCCTAAGAATCATTCAAATGTTTCTGCACTTTTACATTTTTAATAAAAACATATTTCAATATGTTTATTTTACGTTTTGAATTACAAGGGCATCGGCATGTCCTCATAATGTAGGGGGTGTGTCCAAACACGTGAATACACACCGCATTGTAAGGACTAGGGCTGGGCGGAATGACAGAATATTCCGTTACCGCAGAATGAATTGTCAACTGTAAGATATTTTTCTATTCCGTGTATTCCGCGGAATGTAAATAAGTAGGCGTGGTTAACTCGGCGCTCTGCAAATCGGGCGTCATGATGAAAAAAACATGTGAATTAATTCACCGATAACAAATTAACAAATCAAACATTCTTTTGACCTTCTTTCAGTCTGTAGTTTCGTGATCCGCTCCAGTCCGGCGCGTTCTCTGTCACCCGCAGTGCTCGTGCAGTGGTGCAGTGATCTGCGCGTGCATAGAATAAAGCTCATTCTGAGGTATTTCAGAAGACAGGTCGCTTTGTAAAGCTGTTAATAGTTTTAATAAAGTTTAACTTTAGGCGAGCCAAGGCAAAACTTGCGTTGTTACGCGTGATGATGCTCGCCACGTGAGCGCTGCTACTGGGAGACGCGTGTGGAGCTATGGTCTATACCAGACAGACACTCGCAGTGCGAAGACAAGCGGTGATAAAGACCTACAGTACAGACCCCATGAACACCAGTTTATAACACCAGTCGTATACTGTGCTCTCATTGTTTGTGCATATATTCAAACTTCATTGTCATACTTGTTGGCTATCTTCCTACTGTATACATAATGATATAGCTAGAAGATAAATATAGATTAATAATAAATCTCATTATCAGAACTTACTTTGATATCTTTATTACATTTTCATAACTTTCCTACATTTTAACTATATGGTGAGCATTTAAATGAACTGTAATATATAAATAAAGGAAATCAAGCTAATACCTAATTTTTCTAAGATATAGAATTAAAATAGTAGATTGTTACCATGAAATATATTGTTACCGTAAAATAAAACGTTCATTCCGTGAAATAGATTTTTGGTCATTTCACCCACCCCTAGTAAGGACTGTGCGTCCTTGTAATGTAGGTCAAACCAGTGCACAGACACACACACACACACACACACACACACACACACACACACAGTGTATATCTGTGTCACACTCACAGGTATGTGATGTGTTAATGGGAGTGGGTGTGTTCATCATGTTTATCTGTAAGATCCGTGTGCTTTGGATGCCATTGTCAAGGTTGAGGTTAAAATGATGTCAGGGAAAAAGCCTCTCTGTCATGTCAAGAGTTGTGTTGTCAGTGTTCATGATGTTCATGACCTCTGAGCATGTGACTCGATGAATCCTGATAAAACTTCATTACGTCGTCTGCACAATGCTTGTGTGATTCTCAGCAAATTCTTTCTGCTGTATGACTTCACCACACAAACTTTTACATTTGCTTTCAGCTGAAAATGCAGACTGAATTGGCTGAAGGTTTGTCTTTTGGTCCATGATTCATTGCATTGAATGGCTGTAGTGATGTCGTTTCTGTGCTGTATTATTAAATGATAGAACCAAGCCTCATGATTGCCAGGCTGCAGAATTTGACACTTTCCTTGATATTCTATGACCTATGGCTCAGGTCTCTCTTGTTTTAATGTGTGCTTTAATTCCACCCACTTTATTTTCACATTTTGTAAAGTTTGAGGCATTCCTGATGACATGCCCACTGAACTTTAATACTAGAGTTTTGTTCAAATATCTGAGTAAATGATTTGAATGCTGTAGTGTTTGTGTTTTCATGCAGTTTATTTGTTGTGCCATGTATTTAACTAAAAGACAACTGACAGTATAACTTGATCCCAATGGTGTGTGTGATTGACAGAAGTGTTTGTTATGTATGTGATGTATTCTGTAGTGATGGTTTCATTTCCTCCGCTACACGTCACACACACACATTATAAGAGCAGGAGTGTGTTTATTACGGTGTGCAATCGTATGTAGGTCTGATCAAATGTGTATTCAGTTCAGACTGATGCTGAGTGTTTGTGTGAATGTTTAATAGAGCTCATATCACCGATCGATCGCTCGATATACTGCATAAACTCAACATTAATGGTCAGTCCTGATGTCAGACTCACGCTGTTTCCATCACGTGAAGAAGGTGTGATATCGTCTGGATGTGTTTTCTTCAGGTGGCATCACAGTCTCAGCTTTTACTTGAGTGGTTTAACTAAATTATTTGTTTCTTGCCCAGTTGAATGGAGTAAAAAAATGAGTTTGTAGGTAAAATGGCTAGGGCTGCAACAACTAATCAATAAAATCGATAATAATCGATAATTAGTTATTACACACGTGTCTCTCCGTGCTGCACGAGGTGCGCAGTTTTAAAGTCACACGTGTAGGGCTGCAACTAACGATTATTTTGATAATCGATTAGTTGGACGATTATTTTTTCGATTAATCTGATCAAATGTAATTACATCTTTTGCTTATAATAAGTAAATCAGATATGGGAAAAGTATACACAACTGAACTCATTAACCTTCTCCCAAAATGTTGTGAATTTTTGCTTATAGTCAATATGTCTCATGTACAGCTGCTTTGTAACAATGAAAATTGTAAAAGCGCTATATAAATAAAGTTGAGTTGAGTTGAGTTGTTATTCTTGTAGCTATGGCTATGCGCCATGTTATAACTGGTATAACATGGCGCTTACAAATGTTTGCGGCACAAGGTCGTCACAATCCCAGGGAAAATGCATGATGATAAAATGTATGACTTACATCTTTCATTATCTTTAATAATTAATGGTTCTTATATTAAGTTCTCCTCGGAAGGATATGAAGTATGTAAAGTCACATGTGTGCATGTATATTTTGAGTTTATCATCACTGAATAATCATCTGTATTTTCTACTGGGTAAACTGATAAGGCGTTAATTTCCTTGTGTCCTATGTACTGTAAAGGGAGCAGTGTTGGGTAGGTTACTCTGAAAAAGTAATTCATTACTAGTTACTAATTACACATTCAATATGGTAATTAGATTACTGTACAAAGTACTCTCTCCAAAAAGTATTTAATTACTTTTTACTAATTACTTTCTATATCCTACATCAACCTTGATTAGAAGTGATTCAAGGATAGACATAAAATGACTCTTTTAATTCATTTAAATAAATAATATTAAACTAAACTACATAAAATATTCTTATTAACTGACCAAAGTATTTACAAATGTGAGAAGTATACATTAAAGCATATGTTTTAAAGTTAGACTTATCATTTTGATGTCATTTCCACTATTGTATATATTACACAGTATTTAGCTCAATTACACCAGAAGTAATTGTAATTAAATTACAGAAAAAATAAGAGTAATCCCTCACTTTACTTTTTCAGTAGAAAAGTAATTAAATTACAGTAACTAATTACTTGGTAACTAGTTACACCAGACACTGAAAGGGAGTGTTTTGAGATTGTGTACTTTGGGACGTCTCTGACTCATAGAAAGCTGCAAGATTTCTTCAATGCGAACTTGCACAATAAATGCTTTGCATTACCACACTGTGTGGAAAGATGACTTAAAGAAAGATAAAAGTTAATCATGACAAGAGGCAGATCTTTCTGGCATATATGATAGATGCAACTGCCCCACAACAACACCGTCCATCAAGCGACCACAGATCCCGTCTGCTCACATAAAAACCACCCCTGGCCTAGCGAGGAAAACCCTTGTACCTGCTTTGTGATATTTGTAGGAGTGGACTGGTCAAGGATGGGCAACAGGCCGGTCTTATCTGCTGCTGTTTTGTAATCCAAGCTGTATTCCATAAAGACGGCGATGGGTGTGATCTTATCCCTAAATTCTGAGTCATCCTGTAAAAGTGAGAGAGAGAGCCAAAAGAGGAGAGAGAGAGAAACAGGGCCTCTATGTCAAATGAGCTCAAGACTGGGGAATTTCAGTGCAGCTTACACGCTCTACAATATGGTCTTTTATGTCCAGCAAAAGACAGCTTTGCCTTTTTCCAGGTCAAATCCTTCTTTAGCTCTGTAACACATTGTTCTTTTTTTGAAAACAACAAAAAAACAGCATGTTCCAGTGCCAAACATCTGGGCTATCAGCCAACACGGCTCAAAAACACAGCACTAAAGCGTGTTTTATGACAAAGGAATCAGCACTTGTTTAGCTAGCCAAGTACAGTGAAACAACACGAAACCTGAAAAGAGCTACATGATTTCACAAAGCAATACTGCCATAAAAAGCAGAGGTGAATGTATACATCCTTTAAAGGGTCATGCATTCTGACTTCTTTACAATGTTAAACGTGCTGTCTTCTCATGCTTAACATGGTCAACTTGTCAAAAAACGAGTTGGGCGTATTACGTAGTATTTCTGTGCTCGATACACTCCCCCAGCGATCGTACAGGTTTCGGAAAGTTTTTTTTCGAACATATAAAACTGTTTCGTAACAATTTTTCTTAGTCCCTTATTGGAAAATTCTCCCGGAAAAGCATGCAGCAGCAAGGAGAGCAGAAGGAGCATGCAAAGACGTCACTTTCACTTGTGTGCAGGAGAGAGAGAGAGAGCATACATTCGTGAAGTTCAGGTGTTTGTTTGTTCACTGCATTTGGGTGATGAATGTTATATAAACAGTGGAAATAACGCTGGATTTGGAGATCGTTTAAAACTGATATATGGAGCTGTCCCGGCACTAAAAGATGCCGGACATGAACCGCATGGGGTGAGTGAAACTGATGTCTGTGTTTTGTTGGCAATGGGTGCGCACGTGCTTTAGTTCAGCCTACCTCTCCCCCCGCACGCGCCATATGCTTTCAGAAATAATCGTACAGCTGTATCTATCTTTCATAAATGTGATCAAACTAAATACTCTTGTAAGATATGAAGTATGCAATACTACTCTATAGGCACTCAAGATTAATATGAGATTGGCAGAAACCGCGTGTGTAAGGGCCGCTTTAATGAAGGTGTTTTTGAAACAAATTAATGTATAAATTGATGCTCTCACTATTAAATAGGCCTGAAGTTCTTCACAGGCCGGTCCCTCGTTGTTGGAGACAGTCATGTTCTTTGAATAAGAAGACATCTTGTTGTGGAGGAACAGCACACGTTTGATAGCTCCCTTGTGTTTGAGGCGGTCCAGGGTCAGATCAACCTGAAATCCTGTGAACAAAAGTTTCTTCCAGGTCAATAAGCTTAGTTCCCCAATTAAAGTTGTAATAGAATTAGAGATAAGCACAAATAGAGATGGTTTTTTTGTGTGAAGAGAGACAATTCAAAAAGAAAACAAGTAAGAGAAATATCTGCTCAAACAAATTTAATCCATCAAATGATGCTTTTATTTACAGAGCATTAAGTACACTTCTACAAGTTCAGTTTGCCTTTTCTAGGGTTAAGTGTCTTCCTCACACGTTTGGGGTTTGAACCTAAAATGTTTTAGTTAATACCACAGATCTTTTATCAAAACACGTACTCACTTTTGTGTAAATACCACTAAGTTTTTTCCATTTCACGTCCTAACAAGGTGTTTACATAGAATACTTAAAGATACAGCAGCAAATATATACAGTATATATTCTAGGGGTCTAGAAAAAAATGGAAGAAAACTGAAAAAGAAAAAGTGCCAAGAAAAAATAAAAAACAAATTATTACTAATTTGGATTAAATCAAATTGATTAAAGTAGTTGCCCCTATGACTTCCTTCCTTCCGCAGAACACAAAATAAGATATTTTGAAGAATGTTGTTAACAGCCCCCCATTCACTTGCATTGGTAACAATAGAAGAGAATGGGGGGCTGTGCTGTACTGTTTTTCAAAATATCTTCTTTTGTGTCCTGCAGAATAAAGAAAGTCATACAGGTTTGAAATGACAAGAGGGTGTGTAAATGATGACAGAATTTTCATTTTGAAGGTGAACTACTCCTTTAACATAAGTGGGACAAAATAAACGGATTAAACATAATATGACTCATGTAACAACTGCTTCCCTTAAAGTCCCTGTGAACCAGAAGTTGCGATCGTTTTTACTTCTGTATTTTGATGCATTTCTGAGTAAAATGGAATTTTGAATGAGAAAAATTGTGAACGTGGCTTGCTTTTTTCACTGTGATTTGATTGCATGTATAAAAACAGCTGTTGCATTGATGTTAGTAGTCACTAGAGGGCAAAAGTGCATTTTCAGATTTTAACTGAAGATTATAAGGGCATATGAATTTTTAAAAGAGAATGACCCACATTGATAAGCTATTTATTTACATTAAACACTGTAATATTTCATGACAAATCAGGAATTGTAATTTTTAATTTCATTGGGACATTTTAAATAAATTACAACATCGTTTACACGCTCACTGTGCACTTTTCAACTGTGAGTATCTGATCTATTGAAGATAGGCTTTGCACACATCCGTATCGTAACCTTTGCAAAATGGTAGCTATTAGCTCAACTAGACCATAGACCAACTTCAAAGCTCAGAGAAAACTAATGAATTGGCATCATGATCTGTGATCTGTGGGTCTGGTAGCCATTACACCCCAGACTGTGAGATTTCTGTGAAGACTTTGTAAAAGCCGGACGTTGGACTTTTAACGGCCGTGCATCGTACGTCCGGCTCCCAACACATTGAGGGACGACACATTGAGCTCTGGTTTCCCCCTACAGCGGTACTCATAACACACACCGCAACAGCAGGGCTCCATTTACAACCTCATGTGCTCTTTAAACTTACAATAACATCTTATGCCCCAAATATACAGTAACACATCTGCATATATGTATAGAAGCGAGTACTTACGAAGCGAGGATGGGGCTCCCTTGCCACTTGCCTTCAAACAGTACTTTACAGTGAAGCTAAGAATAAAATAGTAAATGAACAGTATATGGTCAATGCATGAAAGTCCATGTTACTGACAATAATAAGCATTATAGATGGATGATACCGTTTTGATTTAAAATTAAGCGAATAATCAAATTATCAATCATTTAAATTGTTTAGTTTGTTCTTACCTTTAATTATTTTGACCATTAAAGCAAATTTTGAGAATCATATTTAAATCATATTTAAAAATCAATACCCAAAAAACATACTCTTCTTTGCATCGCCTTCTTTGCATCGCCCTCAACGCTTGTTTGCTTGCTTACTCTCTCTCCTCTCCTCCCCCCTAATTGCTGACTGGCTACGAGAGTGTTATGGTGTTTTGTAGATCGGTCTAATCCAGTTTTTCTTCCATTTACACAAACAGAACAGATGAATCAATAAGGGCATTTATATAGCGCTTTATTGTGTATTGCTGTACACCCAAAGCGCTTTACAATCATATAAGGGGGGTCTCTCATCAACCACCATCAGTGGTCTAACCCTAACAGATGTCTGACCAAATAATTACACAACTGTTTAGGTGTTGATTTCAATTTTTAACTTTAATAAAAAAAAGTTTTTTTTTTAATTTAATGTAGAACTTTTCAGATTTAATCAAAGCCACGCACCGCGAAAAACATCCCGGTGATTTTTAACTAAATAGTTTGTTTTAGATTTTACATGAATTGTCAAACAATTAAATTCTTTGATGAAAAATAGAAGGATCACTCACCAGGACACTGTTGTGGTTGTTTCAGGCAAATTGCAGCTCTTGTCTTCAGGGTTCAGGATCTGTGGGCTTATATCTAGCGTGGTGTTCACACTGATGACTGGACGAGCCCTAGACACAGAAAAACATTCCACCATTTTAGACATTTCAGATGAGAAGCCATACATTTCCTCATATAATGGAAAAATCTCACAGACAGGCCAATAGAGTCTGGATGGAGTGAATTATTCAAATTCAAACCAGACACCTTCAATTTTTTATTCTATTCTATTTTTATGTTCCCTTGCACCATAAAACGTTTATGTAAGTTGTCAATCAATGCTTGGTGGTCTTCCACAAACATATATAGGCAGAAATAAATCTTCCACCATGTTTTGTTCTTTTAATACCTGCAGTAATTGCTTTCACTACCTCCGCATACAGCAAATTAAATGCTGCTGAATTAAATTAGAGAACTTTTAATGGAATATCCGGCCTTGATCATAAAAGTCTATCAAATGCAGGTGTGGCTTCAAAGCGAGGCATAAGCATACTGTACCTGTATAGAACAGCTTTGTCAGCCCCAAACACGCCAACAACAAGGTCTAAAAGAAGAGAGAGAAAGAATAAAAGAGAGGCATAGAGGCAGCAGAAGGATCAGCTTTGAACTACTGACAAAATACAACTTTTCGTTTTGTAAATATCAGCAAACGTGTGCGGGATTCAAGTGTTGAAATCTAACCTGGGTATCCGTTCTGATCCACATCAGTGCCTCCGTGCATGGCGTAACCAAAGCTAGAAGGCATGGAGGCCGACGCCCACGTCCCCTCCAGAACTTGAGAGGCCACAGGATTGGGCCCTGTGGGACGCCCGTTATGAATGTATACCAGACCGCGGTTGAACTGCCCTCCATAGGGGGCTGCAATTGCCACATCTTAGAAGAAGAGAGGGATGGTTATTTAGTAACAACATGGGTAGAGTTTTGGTTATTTCTGTAGCTCCTGAGTCATGGTTACTGTTTTGTATATACAGTACGTTAATGTCTGTCTGTGTTGCAAGCCAGTGTGAGAACGTATTGCCTTTCTCACACAAACGCACAAATACACCCTAGAATAAAGTGAGACAGGTTAAAATAGTACCATTATATCCATCCATGTTGAGGTCTCCTAGACTGCAGATGGAGCTTCCATATCGAGCATAGATATCAGAGCCAGTGAGTTTGATGACAGTGCTGAAGGTAAAGCCACCTTTGCCCAGGTAGACATACACTTGACCCACTTCCCTTAATTTCCCATCTGAGCCACGGTCCATGAACAAAGGAGCTCCCACCAATAAATCCATCTTCCTGTGGAGGGGAGTAAATGTTTACAGCATGTGTTGTTTTTAGATGCTAGTGTAATAACCAAGCAGTTTAAATAACAATACTTTCTTAGTCAACTAGCTTAAGTGGAATACAAGCTAGGTTTTGCTGGTGAACAGCTATACCATTAAACCACAGTAACCATGCTGGTCTGAGCAGTTCTTGTCAACAGAGTACTGTTGAATAAATGTAAAACATTTGAAAGTGATACTGACAACTACAAAGTTCTGAGAAACATAAATCGGATGAAATCTAATTTCTCAGGTCATAAAAAGAAGTCCCATTCTAAACACAAAAATGGTCAACAAGTTCAGGCAGCACACAAGTTCAGGAGAAAATGATGTAGAGAACCTTATCTTCACTGTTGCACAATCCCTGGTCTCATTTTTTGCAAGCTTTTTTTAAAATACTGCCACTGAGAACTCTCAAAACATTGCATAAATTTAGAGTAAGGTTACTTGCCTCGAATGAAACATGGAATTCAAGCACATACATTTAATTTTAAATAGATTTGTGTCTGAGGAACAGAATATGATATCTGTAGCAAACATCAACCTCCCTTTAGTGAATAAAAAATGATAAGAGTGTGCAGCATTACTTACCTATCATTATTAATGTCAACAGCTGCTACAGAATGACCAAAGTAAGCGGCCATCTTAAATGGAAAGAGAAAGAGAATTTAGATATGACTAGACTGGCACGTTACTATAAAGAACTATACATTGTGATGCTTATATTAGTTGAGTTCCTTAACCTGTGTATATACATATACACACATATACAAGTCTTAAAGGAAAGTGATGAAAACATGAAAAATAAGTAAAATATCAAGACAACTGTAGGAAAGAGAAAAAATGCGAAGTGCTATAAGACATACTGTATATACCACATATAGCTTACACAATCATGTACATAAATTGTCACGTAAATTTTTATCACCTATCAGTCATACTTTTTGTGCATTCTTTATTTAATGTAAGTACCCTTTAAAACAATGACAAACTCATCATATAATGATGGTATTAGAATGACTTCAAAAAACAGCAGCCTGTTATTACTGAATAAACACTCTGACACTAGCAGGTTTAAGGACAGACCACAATGATGAGAGCAGCTACTGAGAACTCCTTAAATATGCTAACTGAGATTACGTACAAAAAACAAGCACATAAGTTTAACTGCATGTACCTTCTTAGTCGTGTTCTTAATGTGCAAGAGTAATGTGCAGTCTATCAACACACATTAAGGCTAATATATTAAATCTATATTGTCCTAGCTGTTCTGTTTTTATAAAAAAAAACACTCAGACTATAAAACTACAATATTATTATATATTATTGAAGTGTTGAAGTCAAAATAAAAAGTATACTGTTGGAAATTAAAAAATATATATGTTTCAAATAGTGGCTAAATTGGACAACAATCATTTTAATAGTAAAGGATAAAAACAATATGTTGTAATAATGTGCATCCCATGTTGTGAGTTTTGGATGCTTCCCTGGGGTGCCTCTTAAATCTGGATTTATGAGCTTGAAGTCATAAATCTCTGTTGAAGCTTGTGTCGAATCCAGCTTGATTACCTATTGATGAATCAGCACTGTGAATGAATCAGCTAACACACAATCTGCTAAAACCCAGCACTATTCACCCCCCCTCTCTCTCTCTCTTTCATTCCACACCCTTATGTGACCACGACACTGCTGTCAATAGTTTCCAGATGTGGCAGTGGATTTAGGACATGAACCTTCCGCTTGTAAACAGACGTTGAAAAGAACTGGGCCATGACCACAACATCACAGGGCAGCATAGAATGAAGATGTCATGTGACCTGCAGGCTGCCCATACACAAGCCTACTCATGCGTGCTTTAACCACACCTCATGATACACATTGCTCAACATCCAAGAACTACCTCAAGAGTTTTGTAACGCTTGCCTGTGTGCCTGTGAAATTATACATAGACTCCATGTTCCTCGCGTTGAAGATGTTGACCTAGCAAGACAAACACAGATTCATGCTGGCGATTTGCAAAAGGATTGCATTATTTTTACATGTTCACTTCATTACCAATAATAGTATTAAACTTACATATCCGAGAGCCTTCTCCCCTCTAGGAACTCCTGTGACATAATCTAAAGAGGCAGAAAGAATGAAAATGAAAAAAACAATGTCTTCATTGACCAGCAAAGCTTAGTACAAGTATAGAACAGTTAAGCAAATCCCATAATGCACTGCTTCAGTTTGACTAAGCAATCGCACATACAATCAATGTCATCCTAAATCCTGTTTAAAATAAAACGAAGAATGACTAAATGTTCTTAAACATACAAATGAAAAACATGATTTTAAGATCAGGCTGCCGATCTATCAAAAAAATACAAATCTTACCATCCTCACCATCCTCATTAAAATCGCCAACAGTCACAGAGTAACCTATAACATAATCATCATACTTCATAAATATATAATAATGGTGAGCACAATAAATTTTTATAAACGCGTTATAAACTAAAATCAAGAAAACATTAATTTAATGTTACCCTACACTATATTAGGTTCTACATTTAATTCTCGGGTAACAGAAGCGCAAGACATAATTACAAGTTTCAGGAGACAACGAAAACAAACAGACTCACCCAAATAACTATCATCATACTGAGACCCAGCTGACTTTGTTGATAACTGGTTACCGTATGGAGTAAAAAACTCCTTATTGTATCTGCTGATGACCTCTGTGATGTCATCTGAGATCAGCTGACCTGAATAGAACAAAAGAGTCATTGAACCAAAAACCAAATCCAAGCCTTGCTTTTTAAAAGAGGCAAATCTTTAACAAATTATGTTTTTAACATATCTTTTACTATGGTAAGTTAGTACCTATCTATTCCACCATCACATACTGCCATTCTCCTTTGTGAAAGCATTTTGCCCTCAGCAGGGTGTATAATTATTACACCCGCACTCAGCAGAAAAACAAAACACAGTAAAAAGAACCAGCTATTAAGAAGGCTTTTAAAATCAACTTTAAAAACGAGCACTGCGGGTCACGAAATCGAGATGTGTTATAAATGAAACTCTTTTCCTGGGCACAGTTCCTAGCATGACACCGCCCAATATGAGGTCATAACATAAGTGCCACTCAGTAAACAACTATTCCAACAGCTTAAAGTATCACTTCAATGAAACCACAGGCTCATCTCTGGTGCAGCAGATAGCTTATGATTCTGCATTACTTATTGACATAAAACACCAGTTTCCTCTGGGTTTTTCTGAAAGGTGGAGCCTGATACATTGTCAACTTACAGAGATGTTGTAGAAGCTAATGTTGTGCAAACATCTTTAAGCAACACACAGCAGAAACTCTGCCGCAAAATGTCTTGACAGAGCACAGTTTCCTCCCTGTTTGCCATAATGCCTTTCAGTTTCGAATCCATGGGAGCATAATAAAATAAAACACTTTACCTTGCCAATAAAAACTTCCTGGACCTCCAATAACCACCCGATTCTTCTAAAGAAAACAGAAAAACATGTTTTAGTAAGTAAGTTTGAAAAACTGTTATTTTCATTTTTGCCTTTATTTAGCATTTATGCATGTATTGTGGGTGGTTCTGTGACTCAGTGGTTAGACCATTGCACACATACTGATAAAATGTATGGCCTGAATGAACTAAGTCGCTTTGGATAAAAGCTGTTGAATTTGAACAGAAACAATTTTTTGATCTTAAAACATAGTATTGTGTCATTTCATTAAGTTTTTGAATATGAACTTGCTTTCTTTGCAGCATTTAATCCCTGCAAACATTGCATCTTTTTTGTTATTTGACCAGTTTGTCCAACTTCAAAATAAACAATATATTTTCCTTTTGAATTTGGGAGAAATGTTGTCACAGAACGAAACAAAAATGATCATTTTACTTAAACATGTACCTAGAAACAGTAAATTCAGAAAAACTGAAAATAATCTTGGAGTGGTCTCTTTTTTTCAGTGAGTTCAAAAGGAGTTTGTGACATTATTGCAGACTTTTGATAAAAATTATATTATTAGCACAAAAGTATGAGCATTTGTTTTGTCCTTGTTATTCCAGCAACAAACTGTCTGCTACATAAAAGCAAGGTCATAAATGTCACAAATCTGCTCATTTTATACATTTTTGCAAATTCCAGAGAAAGGTTGGCTACTTTAAAAATGCTAAAATTAAATATTTGATTTATTTCGGATTTCTTATTAACAACAAAATTTGTGTTATACATTTTATATATATGTGTGTGTTCCTATGTACACATGCTTGATACATTTGTGTTATGCCAAAGTTTTAGGAAAATGGGGGGGGGGGTATGAATTAAGAATGAATAAATGACCCTATACCTTTAAATGGTGTAGTTTAAGTGAATCATAAATGCCTATGTGGCATTAGGATTATATTAAATTAGAATGAACCTCAAAGCAGCCTCATTTGAACCCACTGTGTGTGTATGACACATGAAGTTAAGAATTCTATGCAACACAAACGATACCTTCACAAAGTCAGCACTGAAACCTGCTTGACAAAATCCTTGTCCCTCTGGTGAGTTTGAGCCTGACAGATAAAAAAATACAAGCCTGACTCAAAAAATAGTCATTCATATATTCAAGACGAGCAGAAAATAGCTTTGATGAATTCTCAATGGGACAGAAATCAGAAACAGGAAGGCTACTTTCAGACACAGGAACTTTCATAACCATATGACATGTGGCACATCGTCTGCCGAGTATCCATTAACTCACACCTATTTTAAAACCTATTTTAAAACCATGTTTGCTCAGGACAACGAGAGATGGAGAGAACATGACTAGTCTATAAATCACAGTTATGCCATTACTGACAAAGGCTAGAAAGTATGACCCAATAAGGGCATGAGGTGCAAGCAAAGCACTGTGATCATCTACATACTGGAGCGGCAGGGTGAATACTCCACAATGTTGTTGCCTTTCTTCAGGTAACATGTCCCAACTGGCTCTCTCTCTGAGAATCCATATGTAGTCCACTGGTAGAGAGGAGCACATGCCTGAGCAGAGAAAAAAACACACATAGATCAGTAAACCACACCTAGAGACCAGTAAACCATTTCATCTATATAGCGAATGTGCTAATAAGACCTGAAAACCAGTTGTTTATTAAAGGAATAGTTCACCTTCAAAATGAAAATCCTGTCATTATTTATGTTCCTCTTGTCATTTCAAACCCGTATGACTTTTTTTCTTCTGCAGAACACAAAAGAAGATATTTTGAAAAATGTTGGTAACCAAAAACCGTTGGCCCCCATTGACTTATAATATATAATATAATAATATAATATATGGGCACAAAACCAATGCAAGTCGATGGGGACCAACGGTTTTCTGTTAACAATATTTTTCAAAATATCTTCTTTTGTGTTCTGCAGAAGAAAGAAAGTCATACGGGTTTGAAATGACAAGAGGGCATAAATAATGACAGGATTTTCATTTTGAAGGTGAACTATTCCTTTAATAGGTATGCTGGAAATGCTTGCTAATAATCTGTTGACACCCCTTACGTATGCATGTTATCATGTACGTATGTGTGTTTTATGCTTACAAACATAAACTTGTTATTCTTTGATATTTTTGTTGTAAATATGTCGAGAAGGCATCATTCAGTTCTCTTGGATGTAGCATGGGTTGAGAACATTTGTTTTTCCATTTGTGTAGACATTTATAATAAACTAGTCATTAGGATTAGCAATTTTCAGCTAGTGCAAAACGTGTTATTAAGCTAGCTAATATGTTGACAGGGTCAGTAAAGTGAATTACAAACATAAAATTATCATTTAGTCCTGTAGATTCATATTTGAATACGCCCCCTAGACATACTGACCAGTATATGGTCACCAGAGGAACGCACTGTTGCTCCAAACCACTGATTCGATTTGAACTCCATTTGTTGTCCAGTGGACCCTTTCCTGTCATCTGTGATATGAAAGATTAAAAAAAGGAAGAAGGACAGAAAGAGGGAGGAGATGGAAATTATCATTCCCTTTCACCATAACCACTAAAAATCATGCAAAATGATGAATCAAACATTCATGAATCAAATATCAAGCTGAGTTGACATGCTGACAGGCATCACATCTCATTGTCTTTATAACCAAACCATATGAAGTTCAATCCCAGGTCATGAAGACCAACAGCTGAAGCTATTCATGGCATGTCAGAAATCACACAATAGCTTTTCAGTCTTGCTGTTAACAACCACAATGGACTTATTGGACAATATTGCTGTAAAGGCAAGGGTTAGTCAGCGGTGAAGTATTTGGGGATGGTTAAATGACACCTCTGAACCGTTGATCAAAAGTTCCATCTTAATTTGACTATGACTTGAATGCTCTAATTCTGAGAATATTCATCTTTTTATCAATAAAGTGAATAAGCCAGCGATTGGATAATTCAGACATCATTCAAACAAATGCGAAATCACTAAAACCAGATTACAAAACGTGTACTTCCAACAATTTCTGAGGATGAGTATTATCAGTCCTGACACAATCCCTGTGTGTATGTCGTGTCTACACGCAAAGATGTGTGCTGACCTGTTCACGGCTCAACACTACATCCACACACAAACACACTTAGTCAAGATCTTTCCCCGAGCACTGGTTTATCTCAGCTATGGTTTCAACTTTAGAAAGCACCAGCTGTTCGTTTGTCTATGCTACTGAGCTGGAAATTCCCTGTGTGTTTCATGGTCAACAGTCACACAGACGGTCAACAACACCCAGGCTTTACTAGAATTAAGCACTTATTGACAAACAAGCTGTTAGAGTTGTTAAAAGTACAGACACCCAACACGAATGCCGTTCCATACACAATGTTTTCCATCTCATACTTTCGACATTTTGCTTTAATCTAGGCTGAGTGTACTCATCCAACAGTCAGTGGGTCAGCCAGCATTGTCGTACAGCCGCATATTTAACAGTAAAACATGTCAGGACACAGTATGCGTTGGTATTACTGAGAAAAGAATGTTAAGCTTCTTTTATGAAACAGGAATTATTAAGTAATAAATACAGTATACATAATGTTCTATTACAGTAAGTGGCAAAGAAAAAACGGAACAAGTAAAATCTTAAGCATCTTGAAAGTCAATGGAAGATACTACACTTAGAAAATCAAAAAAATGTGTTATTGGTGTTTATAAAGTATACTAAAGCAATAAGCCCCAAGAACCTTGCCACTTACTGTAATAGAGCAGTGTTTATGTTTATGTTTATATTTACTTATTCAGTTTTTTATCAACCTAATGCAATAACAGTCATACATTTTTATGTGTGTCTAAATACATTTTAGTGCTGCTACATGGTTCTATTTCAATAGATTTTCTGAAATGTGAACAAACAGAGAAAAATAGTTCAGTAAAAATAGTATTGGTGACAAACTCTTAAGTATTATCCTAATAATAATCCTAGTGAACGTTTTATTGTTTGTCCGGTGGTGCTCTTGAAGCAATCCAGCTTGGCTTGCAGTGTAAATTAGGCCAGACCAGTCTATAACTGCCGCTGAATGCCAATGAGATCTGGCACAAACAACTGCCACATACATCTACCTCAATGCAACGGAAGGCTAAACAAAGTCCTGCTATTGAGAAGACTGTTTGTGCTTGTTAAAACATAAATCCAATTTGTACCGATTTTTCTTCAGAGGAAAATTATTTAATAAATATAAAAAAAGAATCCAATCTAGTTAGCAGACTAACACAAGAATATGGTTATAATAAAGAGACCACCTTGTCTATTCACACTCATTTGTGACCGGAGTCATTGCAGGCCATTGGCAAGCATGTGAATTCAAAAGAACAATTTGTAACAATCACACAGTCCTAAATGAGCCTTGACATGATCCCAAGTCCCTGCCCTTTTATCTTCCCTCCACCTATTGAAAATATTTGGAGCAAAGCTGATACATGACCTGATAAATAATCAAAAAGGATTTTCCACCAAGTAATGTGAATTTACACACATAATACCTACATAATAGCATAGCAGAGCACAGAGTACGCTATGATGACTGAAAAAAACAGTGTCACGGCTTACCAGTGCTGTCAAACTCAATCTGTGTGCATGTACCACTTTTGTGCCAAGGACAACTGAAGACAGCACCCCTCTCAGTTACAGAAGAAGGGGTTTGATCTGAGGTATTTGCCCTGGGAGCGCCCACCAGAATGTTTAATCTGTAATCACATGGTAGATAAATTAAAAGGAAAGTAATGTAATGCTATTACATTTGATGTAAGATTGAAATGATATTGTATTAAATTATATTATCTATGCATGCATATTTTATAATATAATATATTAGCATTAGCAATAATGTAAAATACTAATATTATAAAATGTAAAATATTGTATAATGCTTTAAAGTAATTGCATTTTATTTTAAAGGTAACTACTAAGTATTATTTTACCAGTAAAAGTATTACTTATTTACAAACAATTAACCATCTCCTAATTGTTCTTACTCTTTTGCAACATTGTTTATGAATGTCTGAGAGTTCAATGAACTGTCATCGCATATCAATCCAGTGTGTAAATCAAATCTTTGGGCATTAAAAATGAGGAAAAAATCTTATAATGCCCAAAACTCCAGAACAGATCAACAATTCATCTACTCACTGTTTGTTATCAGGATTGAAGAAAGCCACAGAAAATCCAAAATAACTTCCCGGAGGTCCTGAGAAAACCGAGGTTTTGCTAATGTCCAAATTAAAAGAAACTGCGTGTTTAAAGCAGAAGAGAGCCAACAGAGGCCAAAGCCAACAGCAGATGAGATGTTTGCCCATGTCAGGCGTCTAGAGAGTCAAGATAAAGTAGCAGGAGATCGGGCTGTGTGTGTGGGTGGGTGGATGGATGTCTGGATCAGGAGCACAGATGATCGGCACTGACTCCACACTCCATAATAAAACCAGATGAGTTTAAATCCCCGCAACACGCTAAGAGTTAACCGGAAATGTGCATTACATTATTGCAGGCAGACGATCCAAATAAAGGCTTTCGGTTTCCAGTCGGTCCGGGAAAATGGAAGCAAACGTCTGAAGTAGGACACGGGACTCTGATGGAGAGCAGCGATATGTCCCGCAGTACAGGAAGTGAAAAAAAACAACCCACTGAAACGTCACCCTGGACTTCCGCAACTTTTATCGGTGGGTATCTTCTACTTGTTTAAATGTCTGGATTTTTCAAGGTCTCATAAAAAAGGCAGACCTCTTTGTGTTTCCAGGGAACAAGAATTAACTGTATGAATGCTGTGCTCAGTATTAAAGGAGTGAATCAGCGCGCCACCATGTGTTGATAAAGGCATATCACTTTTAAACTTTTTAAAATCTTTCTCTTTGGCTAGATTCCAATGTTTTAAAGCATAGGGTTATTTTTTATTAAGTTTTCTTTAATTCAATAAACGACGTATGTATCATTTCACAAAAACCTATTTTTATCAGGAGTCCTTCAGCCAGATCTCTATGGTAACGTTAAACACAAATTGCAATTCTGAGTCTGAGGACATTTATTATGGTCAGCGAATCATGGCTTTGAACACAGTGGTTAAGTATGCCTACAAGAATGCGCTCTGTAAATCCCCCAGGGTCCCTCACTGAGGTGAGACAGACATGCATTGGCATGAAACACCAGATAATTGTTATGTTTGGCATGTTTTTGAGAAAATTCGGATTTAGATAAAAAAAATGATTCCGTGTAATATGCTATATTGTGTGTAATGGGCTTGTATTTCCTGAGGAAATAAATTACACTGGCTGGAAATAGGAACAGAAACAACGATCACACCCTGGGGAACAAAGTCACTTTTGTTTTAAAGCTGTCGGTTGTTGGTGTAGTCAAGAGGGGCTTTTGGGACCATGTGATATAGTGTGGCAAAATAATTGTTTGCTTGGTGGACATCTAACAAATACAGGAATACAAAATATTTCAATAGACCTCTACTTTGAACCATTTTGTCATTTTCCAATAATATATTGTAATATTTTGTGCTGACAAGAAAATGAATTTCTCAGCTTTTTAATAAAACATTTCTCTATATATTTTCTGTGAAAATAACATTACTGTGATTTATTTGTAGGGCGAATGCACCTTCAAAAGCATAAAAGTGTTTTTAACATGAAAGAGTCTTTCCAGTTTTGTTCGTGGACTTTAACAGGATTAAGATACAGTATATCTTTACAATATCTTCAAGTTGTTATATTCACAATGTTGAAAACAATTTGTTTTAACAAAATAATTCATTTTGTTAGAATACCATTGCATTTTTTTTCTTTGTTATGATATCTGGAGGTTGGTCTTTGTATGCTTCTGGTCACTGACAACTTACACTGGCTCAGTACCAAACCATGTGACTGAAAAATAATGTTGCTTTTGGAATACTTCTATCTAAAAAATGTGTTTATTACAGAGCTTATTTTATTAGTATATATATATATATATATATATATACTGTATTCTGTTAAGAGTCCTGGCATGCATTATTTACATTTACATTGTCAAGCAGACGCTTTTATCCAAAGCGACTTACAGAGAGTTCATACAGGAGCAATAATACAATAGGTGCTAATACCAAGTTACTAGTTTCCACAAAAGCCAGAACAATACCTGTTGAGAGAAAGAGGGTTAGTTTTTTTTCATTTGCCTGTCAAGTATTCACAGAAGAGATGGGTTTTAAGTAGTTTTTTGAATGTTGTGAGAGATGTGGTTGACCGGACTGAGTTAGGAAGAATGTTCCAGCAGGAAGGAGTTTTGAAGGAGAATGAGTGGGAAAGCGATTTACTGCCCTTTTGAGAAGGCAGTGCAAGACGCCGCTCGTTTGCTGAACGCAGGGTTCTTGATGGGGTGTAGGAGTGTGTGAAAGTATGCCAGTGCAGATCCAGTGATAGTCTTGTAGGCAAACCTGTATAAATTTCTTTGTTCTGCTGAACACCAAGGAAGATATTTGGATTAATGTCAGTAACCAAACAAATCTCTTCCCCCACTTACTGCCATAGTAGGAAAAATAAATACTATGGGAGTCAATGGGGGATGAGATCTGTTTGATTACTGATACTCTTCCAAATATCTTTGTGTTTAGCAGAACAAAGATATTTTTACAGGTTTAGAACAATCTGGTGAGACAGTTTCATTTTTGGGTGAAGTATCCCTTTAAATATGCCCACCTCAAACGTTCTGTATCAATACGAAATATGTACATTACATTTGTCAAGCAAACACTTGGGTATTTACTCAACCTACGCCTTGGTAAAATACAGACAGAACAAACATGGGTTAAATTAACATATGCAGGGTTGTTTCCATGGTTGAATAATTCTTGTTTTGTCCATATCCAAACCATGCGTGAAAACAACCCCGCATTTTTAGTTTTTTTAACAGGTGTGAACTTTATATACGTGTCAGAAAATATTTTCCAATGAGCTACAAATGTTTTTTTTTTTAGTTTAAAAAGTTGTAAAGGCTAGGGGTGGAGTTGGATTTAATGACTGCTATTGCACACACTTCGACAGAATTTTAAGGACAACGTTTGCTAAAAACTACTAGCTACTAAATACATTTTCATTCACAATAAGTTTTAGGATTCTTTTGTTAGAACATATTCAATCTTATGCACAACTGCATTTTGCCTTTTACTCATTTGAAGGAGGCAGAGAGAGGGAGTGAGATCATGTTTTCTCATGTAGATCATAGGAAATGCCAGTCCTCTGATAGTTTGTGCATGTCAGCCCTCTCTCATAAGCAGTTTGTGCATGTCAGCCCTCTCTCATAAGCTCAGGCCAAGCAAAAGATTTTTGAGAAACGTCTCAGTGGTTTTTTATCCATACAATAGAATTCAATGGAGGCCAACGTTGTTTGGTTACAAACATTCATAATGTAATTTTTATATAATGCAGAACATGAGAGTGAGAAAATTATGGAAACAATTTTTTTGGGGGGGGGGGTCATTTTTAAACCACTTAATTTTTAACACAACTCATATCTGATCTGATATCCTTTTATTTACAATTTCTTGGTGTGTTGGTGAAAGGGCATTTTAAAACGGCTGAATACAAAAGAATAGACACATTACTACTTCATCTTACAAGCTCATCTCTTTCACTCTCTCACTTCCCAAAATTACTTCAAACATCAAACCTGACTAGCAATCGTGTGTCTTTCCACATCTCCTATTGTAAGGCCAGATGCCACATATGCATCAAAGAAATGTCACATTCATCACCTCAATCTCATCAGCCGATGATTGAACACCCCACATTTGTTTCAGTATTACGCTTATTTACCATTTACATTCTGGTCCTGATACAGGCATGCAGTTGGTTACATTTTAAAACTGAAATGATACAACTGAACCAACCCCTTTGTATTCATTAAAGGAACATTTCACATCAGCAGAGAAGAGGGGGAAACGATTCCAATAGTGCTTGCAAGTTATGAAAGAAGGATGTTGTACTTTATGATGGATTATTTCAGTAGCACGACCTTACAAAAACGATCAAACTTTATTTCAAAAGAGAATGCAGAAGACTCAAATCAAAAGCCTAATAAATATTCTGGAGTACCACAGGAATTAAGATGGATCCGATTGTAAGGCCTTCACCTGTTACTGTGCTTTAGGGGTAGATTGCGATAAAAAATATCAAAAACGGAAAGAAAACCAATCATCAAATTGACATAGAACAAGAGCCACAATTACTCCATTCTATCCTGTAGTTTCCCTGGACATCACGGGTTATGAGGGTGCGTATTGCAGGCAGAGTGTTTTCTGTCATGGCAATTTTTGTGGTAGTTATCAGTGAAAATATTGTCATTCACTTCAAGCCATGTGTAGTTCATGAATGATGCAATGGTCACAGCTTTCACTCCTCCAGGTCCAGTGTGTTAAGCTCCTCCTCCAGTTCATCCAGGTCCTCCCCAGTGAAGAGATTCTCGTCAACTGGCACCGCCTCGGACTCATCCTCACCATCCTCCAGAGTCTGGCCCTCGCTATAATCTCCGTTCTCTATTGCTCCACCCGAGGCCTCGCTCAGTTTATGGTCTAAAAGGTAAATAGAACCGCCAAAACATTACAGACAAATAACACTTTGCTTGTCTTCTGAAAAAAAAAGAGGCTCAACAACCTTTAATACATCACAAAAACTGGTATGGCCATCAACGGGCCTCTTGCACAATAGTCGGAAACTACGTCACCACAGGGTAAAGCTTCCCCTACAGATTAAACCCTATCGTAAAAGAATGTGCTTGTGTCACTTAAAGATGGGGTAACATGCTATTTCATGCATTCTGACTTCTTTACACTGTTAAACATGCTGGCTATTCATGGTCAACTGGTTAAAGAATGAGTTGGACGTATGCACGCCCATAGCAAGGTGAAAGAAATAGCCCGCCCACGCGCCAACCGACGAGCTATAGTAAGACCCGCTTCTCAAGATTGGCTGCATTGTGGGCCTGCACAGCTGCAGCTCGTTAAACTTGCAATAGTGAGAGAAGTTGAGGTGTTTGTTTGTTCACAACATTTCAGTGATGGATGTTATATAAATGGTGGATATAATGGTGGATTTGGAGATCGTTTGAAACTGAAAAGATGCCGGACATGAACTGCATGAAATTACATGAGCGTGAGTAAATGATGACAGAATTTTCACTTTTGGATGAACTAACCCTTTAATGCTAATTTAAGCTTAAAACATGAAAATGTATATACTTCACAACAACTAATGAATTTGGCTCTAGCATAAGGTTGGTACCTTTTTCCATAGCCTACCTAAAAACCTGTATTTACCTCCTAAGAATTTCGATGGGGTCGTAAGTTATAGCCTGTAAATTAATTTGTAGTTGAAATTTGCACAGATGTTTTTTCGTTTTAAAACGCACTGTAGTTCCTGTTACCTTAGTTGATTTCATTTATTTATACAATGCAGAGCTAAATAAGACAGACGCTGACAATGAAACGACAAAGAGAACAACATTTATATCCTGATGATCAGTAGAATTAGTAAATATCTTCCTCAGATGACGAAGCAAAACAGGAAACAGGAGAACAGGCAAATGGCTCCGTCTTTGTTGAGGGGAATTTGTTAGGATCTTAACTCATACACTCGGCTTGGAGGTATCAAGATTAATTATCAAGATTATAAATGATAAAAAACAGATATTCTTGTCCGGCTATGGTTACCGGGCAAACTAAGAGCAGCGAGTGTTCTCCGCTGTCGGCTTTACTGTAAACAGCTGAGGAACAGACTTTACAGAATAAAAAAGGCCTTTATGCTTGTTTTCTTATCAACAACATGTAAACAAAATAACCATATACCACATTCTGTTTTATGCGTTTGCTCCGCGTGGGTTTAAATACAGTTTTTATCTATTATAGCTGGCCGATTTGAACAATTTAACGAAAGAAACATAGTGTTAGCTGCCCGACATGCTTTCACAAGTGTCACTAACGTGGAAGGACAAAAATAGTTTCATATTGTTTCATCAACTATTAAGTACATTTAACATGATCAACAACAAAGAAAACAGGACCCCAATATAAGTTCTTTGTTGATAACTCGACCTACAAATATGGCCACAGTGAAATGAAGCACCTCCCAGCCATGATGCATCAGTTTTTTGAGTCCCCGGGAAACACTTCCGTTGTTGTTTGTGCCACTTGCAGCTAGACATGTGCCCGGTTAACCGCGGTTACCACCAAATCCTGCTGAAACCGAGCTGGCTGCGATAATGCAAGGTATCATTTATTTTATTGATGCGTAGCTTGTCCGTGAAGTACGGCTCTGGGATCAGTAGAAATGCTGCTCGATCTAAAAGCAGTGCGAGTTTGAGTCGCTTATAACGTGCATTTGAAAAAGCAACACCCGTCAAACATGATCATTATAAATATACTTTATTATCATGAAAATACCTGAGGAGGCTTGAGGATCGGTGATAAAAACATGTCCTTAGGCATTTCCTACTACTACGTGTGTTATGGTCTTCTTCTGCAGTGCGTATTTGGAGTTTCTGCACGAGAGCGCCCTCTGGCTTTCGGATGCAGCAGCATTTTACAGTACTTCACTCACAAGTTGTGCATAAATCACGTGATATATATTTTCAGTTAACCGGGCATATGTCTACTTGCATATATAATCCTTGTTTTACAAGGATTTGCAGCGCGTTTCTGTGTTTGTTTTTGTTGCGAGTATTTGCAGGGCATGTGTCGCCAAACTGATAAAGATGCTTTCTGAATTTGCTTGTGTTTTTTCTGTTTGCATGCGTTTTCTTCTGTTGCAGCGCGGTAACACCTAGTGGCCACCGTACAAGGGTGCACCAGAACTGTTTACGTTCCTAAATTCCTCAAAATATCTTCTTTTGTATTCAACAAAACATTTATACAGGAATGTATAATGTGAATATTCAAATGAAACAAGAGCCATAGGTTGGAGGATATATAGAAGCTCACCATCTGTGTCATTTATGGTAGGAACTCTGGCAGAAAACCTGTCAACCGATGCCACCGTTATACCCGCATTATCCACCTCTTTAGGGATAAATCTAGCGATGTCAATATCCTGAACGTTTTCCATGTCCTCCATCTGCATAGACGATCATATTAATCACGATAAAACTTGCTATGGTAGATCAATACAAATCAGAATATTACATGCAATGCACCAAGACCGCATTGAACATTATCTATGATAGAATTCTTTAATATATGACACTGTAATTAAATATTGTATAGTTTGATTATAAGATTATGACAGTGTTGCATTATGGGTAAACAGTTGTAGATATACTAACCTCATATGAAACCTCATCCTCAGAGTCCTCATCTTTAACGTATTTAGTATCATCAGCCTCCTCATCGTCATCATCAACAAGCTCAGGGCGGAACTCGAACACTTCTCTTCCACTGACCTGCATAACAATCGATACAGTGAGATGTGTGCCATTCAAAAGCAATGAAAGTCACAGTACAACAAAACAGCAAGAGCAAGACAGGATACCAAAGCTTTGCTGCCACCTTCTGGTAGAATGATAGCATCACAGCCACAACACCTAACTACATCAGAGGAAAGCAGATTTATTGCATGCACATCTTGAGAATATGGTGATTTAATCCTTTCTTACCCCAAACGCCTTCCCAGCTTTGAAGTCGGCTTTCTTTCTTTCCATGTCTTCCTCTGCTTGAGCCTGTTTCTCCTGCCTTTTCCTTTTCTTCCAGGCCAAGAATGTTTCCAAAGTAATTCTGGTGACGTTTGGTCCAAGGGCAGCTCGCTACAACAACAGATGATAATCATGAGCTAACAGATCTAACGCATACAACACTGTTACTTGAATATAGGATTTGTGATATTCTGCTAATCTGTGCTTGCTCACCTCAGTCTCTATCAAGTCTTCCAGCGAGATCTCCTCTTCAGTCTTTTCTTCCTTCTTCTTGTCCTTCTTCAGAACGAAGCCCACAGGAAGTGCATGGCGGTACATACAGTTGTCTCCTCCCCCAGGACAAACCCAAAACCAGCCATATTTGTTGATTTCAATTGCATCGAGGAAATGCTTGCACACCTTAAAAGAACAGACATTATACATAAATTGCAAAAAAACAAACAGAATTCAAATCATTAAATAACCTTTAAACATCAATGTTTGTGACAAGAAAGAAACACTACATTTATTTACATTTGTTTCAAAAACATCTTAATCAAAACCTACAATTTGTGTCTTTGCTTTCTTCTTATCAGCTTCTCCATGTTTCTTGTTTACAACTTCCTCAAGCTTCTTTTCATCCCAATTTTCCATCGTGTCTGTAATTTTATAATCAAGATACAAGTTATAAACAGAATCGAGCTTCAAATACATAACAAATAACCAACCACTAATTAAAAGCTTGGAAATTGATCATACTGACAAATGTATCCATGTACAGCACAGCAATAGATCATATTAAACTGATATGTAATTGTAAATGATGACAATTGAGAGTGAGACAATACTTAACTATTATAAGGGTAACATTGGACTCACCTTTCTCAAGGTCATCATCTCTGCAGTCCACATACACACTTTTCTTCTCGCCTTTTCTCTCTAAACTGAGGTCATGGGAGAACTTACACTTATCACCTTTGGTGCACTGGCCTTGCTTGAAGAAAGCACAAAGCACTGACTTGGGATCCACACCTGCGAAAAAGTACAAATCATAAAAATAAACAATAAATAATAATAAAAAAAGAGTACCACTTTGTTGTACACTGGTATATTCTTGCAGTGTCATTGATTTTAGGTTTGTATGCCAAATATTGATCTTTTAACATATTGGTCATGTAAATATGCTTCAATTGCATCATATCCATCATCATTTACCTTTGCTGACTTTCTGAGCTGCCACTACAGGCTTAAAAAGCTCATTCAACTCATTGAGCTCCTTTTTCTTATCTTCCTTCTTTTTGCTCTTTTCGCCTTCAGCAGCCGCAACCTACAAACAAACAAACAAACAAAATGCATCAAAGAACCGGATCAATGGTCTGAGAATTTGTTCTAATGATTGTGATTCTTACCTGCCGTGGATTCTGCTGTCCACACTTGACTTGTTGTGTGACAGCTTTGATGAACTTTTGTTGTTTAGCTCCCTTTTTGTTTTTCAGACCAAAAGTCTTATCCTGAAAAAATTGATCCAGATCACAGTAACAATAACATCATAGGTTATTAATACAGTCTTGCAAAAAAAAGCCTGTATTGTGATGTGGGTATCTAATTCGAGGAAACTTGCCAGATAGAAATACTTTAAATTATGTGGGATTATCTCAAACTCACACTTTATATGCTAACATTAATACAGAAAATATAAAGCAATTGTTCTTTAACACCTAAACAAGGAGACAACAACGACGAGGCTGTCTAGATGGACTGCTGGGTTAGAGAATATTAGCAGCATTTCAGTTATTTCCTCTACATACAATATTATATTGACAACAACACACTGACAGCGTTGTCTATCCCAATTTACCAAATATATAACTCGAAATCATGCCATTTCATTCATTTTAGACATTACACGTCTCAAACCTGGCTGAAATGTGCCAGTAACGTTAAGTGAATCAGAGCACAAGGCCCAGAGTTCAGCATGCAGCATGTGTGCTAATTCGTAACAAATCTCACCTCAATAATCTTCTCCTTCTTCTTCTCCTGGGTTTTCTTACTGCCCGCAGCTGGGGCTGGTTTTTTCGGAGGCATATCGCTAAAGACAGACCACTTTAAAAGTAGAGAAATCCAGATGCCGTATGTATAGAGCTGTGTGTGATCACAGGTAGGACGGCTAACCGCACTAGCAGCAGCGGGCCGCGTTGCATTCTGGGAGGACTGGAGCGCGCACGATGTCACCGCACATTTTGCAAAACAGCGATCTCTAGCTGTAAATGCTGGAGGTGCTTTTTTCTTCTTCTTCTTCGTCCAGTTTTATGGCCGATCACTCCTTTGGAGTATTACCGCCACCTACTGTAGGCTATATCTTGGGTGATGAATCTGTATTGTTCTGTTATTGTTGTTTTATTTGGAGACGTTAAGCGGCCCTCACCCAAGCACTATATCCTATCTTCTAATCCTGTACTTTTTAAAAAGGTTAACAGAGCCCTATCCGATAATCACTCAATCCCTTACCTAAAATGTCCATACCACTCACCTGCCTATCTTTAACATTACTAAGCAGATTGTTTCGCTCTTCTTCGTACCTATTACATTTAAACAATACATGTTCCACTGTTTCTAACACATTACACTCTTCACACATACCATTTTCATGCTTCCCCTTTCTTGCAAGTGTAGAATTTAACCCTGTATGTCCTAATCTAAGCCTGGAAATCATTACTTCTTCCTTCCTACATCTCCCATAACATTGCCCTTTTCCTACTTTTTTCCAAAATTATAAAACCATCTCCTTTTACTGCTATTATCCCACCTTTCCTGTGCCAAGTACCAAGTAACTCCCTTTTAATTAATGTTTTAGCTTCTCTTCTCCCCAAATGTACCTTGATATCCACCAACTCTTTCTGTAATGTATTCTTTGCTAATTTATCAGCAGTTTCATTTCCTGCAATCCCTATGTGCTGGAATCCAATATAATCCCCTCTGCTTTTAAACTGTACAATAATGTATATTTTCCACCAACAAATCTTCTCTGTCTGTTTTTGTAGACATTATACTTTTAAGAGCTGATGCAGAGTCTGAGCAAATTACAATTCTGCTTGGCTTGACCTGTTCAACCCACTGTAACCCTACTATTAGCGATAAATTCTGAGGAGTATACTGACAGTTTATCTCTAATTCTTAAACTTATTCCTATCTTAAGATCCTGAATCCAGACCCCTATACCAAGTTTTTGACTATGTGGATCTTTAGATCCATCTGTATATACCTGTGTGAACGAGTAAAATTTTGTTGCTAAAAAAACACTAATTTCATTACTGTTACTGTAACCTTCTCCTCTCTCCCTGCCTCTAATAATGTCATTTCAACAAAAAGTTCTGGAAAGTTCCATACTAACACACCATCTAATGGCAAATTGGGGCAGATGTTTTTGTTCTCTAAACCACACTCCTTGACCCATTTTTTATATATCCATCCAAAACGGTTTCCTCCTTTTTTTTATATTCCCCAGCAATCCTTTAACACTGTGCGTGTGCGGTGCTTGTCATCACTTCCCTGCAAATTAACCCAGTACATCATAGCTAGCTTCTTCCTTCTCAAATCTAATGGAATCTCCCCCATTTCAACTCTGATGGCATGAGGGGTTGATCTTATTGCTCCACAGCAGATTCTTAGCGCTCTAGATTGTATGTTACCCAATTTCTTCGGTTCTGATTTGCACCCATCTCCATATACTACACATCCATAATCTATGCTAGATAGTATCAAAGCTTGATATACCTGTAGCAGTGAACTTTTATTTGCTCCCCAATCATGCTTAATTATTGATGTCATTCACCCTTACGTTTATTTTCAATTTTCTTAATATGTGACCTCCAATTTAATTTTTTCATCAAATATTATTCCAAGATACCTAAATTCTCTCACTCTTTCTATTGGTTGACTATACAACTTCAATTTTGTTTGTTCCACTTTCTTTTTCCTTGTAAAAATCATATACTGGGTCTTTTGAACTGAGACTTTTAAACCCCATTCCATTGACCATTTTCCCACTTCACCTATTGTTTCCTTTATTCCTTTAACCACATTCTTTAAATTCCTACCTCTTTTCCATATTGCTCCATCATCTGCATATAGTGCCCTTCCGATATTTGGTTTAATTTTTTCCCATATGTCATTTATCATTAAATTAAACAATATTGGACTAATAACGCTTCCCTATAACGCCCTATATGGAGTCCCATTAACAATATCGTAAACTGTAGACATTTCATTACCAACTTTTACCTGAAATGTTCGTTCAAATAGGAAGTCTAATATCCAATTATACATTCTTCCCCCTACTCCAAGTTTATCTAACTTAACTAGAAGTCCCTCCCTCCACAAAGTATTGTATGCTTTTTCAATATCAATAAAAACTGCAACTAAGTATTCTTTCATTAATATTGCTTTCTTTATATCATTCTCAAATAATATCAGGGCATCCATTGTGGATCTTTTCCTCCTAAACCCACTCTGTGCTGTTGACAATAACTCTTTCTTCTCTAAAAAATAAGTCATTCTTCTTACTATCATTTTCTCCATTATTTTACACAATGTAGATGTAAGAGCAATTGGTCTATAATTACTAGCTTTGGTTGCATCCTTCCCTGGTTTAGCTATGGGAATCACAATTGCTTCATGTCCCTTCCTGGCGTTGTATTCTTGCCATTGTCAATCGCTACTTTAATCTCAAAACTGTTAAAATCTTCATCTATACTGATATCTGTTATTTGTTTCTTCTTACGAGCATTATTATATATTTTACTTATCTCTTGTCTTCTTTTTAAAAACTCTCCATCAAAATTGTCAATACTATGAACCTTAGCAAATGTTGTAGCTATAACCTCTGTCTTTTCTTTATTTGTGACAGCAATTTTTCCTTCTTCCTCTATTACCGGAATTTGCTTGCTGCTACTAACTCCATTCATTTTCTTTAACATTCTCCACACCACATTCATATCGGTCTTTCTTCCAATTGTATTACAAAACTCTTGCCATACCTTTATTTTTGCATTCTTAATTATCCTTCTTGCAATTGCCTTTTTCCTGTGATATTCCACAACTGTATCTTGAGTTATTGATCTTCTTAACGCTCGGAATGCTTCATTCCTTTCTTTAACTGCCACTGTACACTCTTCTGAAGACACACTTTTCATTTTCTTTCCATTACTGCTTATTCTGCTTTGCCGCAAATATAACTTCTACTATTTTATTATAATTTTCCTCCATACTTCCTTCCAGTTTCATATTATTAAATATTTCAATACACATCATATGAATTTCTTTCCAATTTGCCTTTCCCCATCTGACACATTGACTCATATTTTGCTTTTGCACTTCATTTTGAACTTTACATGTTACTGGCCAATGATCACTACCCATATTATCTTCATGCACCATCCATACATTTACCAGCGAATATTCCTGACACTATTGTGAGATCTATGCAAGATCTTACTACAGGTGCTGGTCATATAATTACCAACTTTATGGAGATGCAGATTTCATTTTCCAACAGGACTTGGCACCTGAACACAGTGCCAAAGCTACCAGTAACTGGTTTAAGGACCATGGTATCCTTGTTCTTAATTGGCCAGCAAACTCGCCTGACCTTAACCCCATAGAAAATCTATGGGGTATTGTGAAGAGGAAGATGCGATATGCCAGACCCAACAATGCAGAAGAGCTGAAGGCCACTATCAGAGCAACCTGGGCTCTCATAACACCTGAGCAGTGCCACAGACTGATCGACTCCATGCCACGCCGCATTGCTGCAGTTATTCAGGCAAAAGGAGCCCCAACTAAGTATTGAGTGCTGTACATGCTCATACTTTTCATGTTCATACTTTTCAGTTGGCCAAGATTTCTAAAAATCCTTTCTTTGTATTGGTCTTAAGTAATATTCTAATTTTCTGAGATACTGAATTTGGGATTTTCATTAGTTGTCAGTTATAATCATCAACTTAAAAGAAATAAACATTTGAAATATATCAGTCTGTGTGTAATGAATGAATATAATATACAAGTTTCAGTTTTTGAATGGAATTAGTGAAATAAATCAACTTTTTGATGATATTCTAATTATATGACCAGCACCTGTACAGTATATCCATTCTTGTCGACTTCCCTTCATTCAAACATACTAATGTGTGCTCTTCCATGAATTCTTCTATCTCCCCATATTTATCATCATTTTTGCTACCCCATAGTCCATTATGCGCATTAAAATCCCAACACATTATAACTTTCCCCAATGTATCACCCATCACTTCTTTCAAAACATTATTACTTAATTCTTTACAAGGATTATAAAAGTTTACAATTCTTATATCTTCATTACCCATTATTTCTATAGTTATGTATTCTATATCATTAGACTTATATGCCTATGTATTCTTTTATATATTTTCTTTAATAAATGTTGCACACCCACCACCTCTACAATTCTCTCTATCTTTCCTTTCTACTACATACCCGCTGATCTTAAAATCTAAGGATCTATTTAGCCATGTTTCTTGAATACAAATAATACCTGGTGCTCTTTCTATCTCTTTAACAAATCTTTTGAATTCTTGTCCATTTGCTATAAGGCTCCTTGCGTTCCAATGTAGTAATAGGAAAGACATTACATAATTACGTATTCTGTGTCATATCCAATGCCCCACCTCCTTCTTTATCTTTCAAAATCCCATGAACTTCTTCATCTGATATTCCTGTTATCCTTAGAAATTTACTTGCACATCCTACAATTATCTTTAGCTTGTCTGATTTTCTTTCTACTTGCACTGTACATTTATTACTGCACATATGAGCGCCACAAAATCAACTTTGTTCATCATAACCATGACATCTGGTTCAATACTTTCATGATTCTTATTTTGCTTTGAAGAATTGTCCTTATTGACTACTTGCACATTTGATCTCTTCTACTGTACCTTTAACCTTACGAGCAGCTTCTGCATACGTTAGAGTCTGTATTGTCTTTACTTTTTGTATTTCCCGGGCTTCTTGCTGTACAGGACATCCTGCATACGCAGCGCTGTCCTCCCCCACAGTAACAACACTTAATACCTTTTCCTTCCCCCACATTTTGCACATCTTAACTCCCCTTTACAGACACTAGCAGTGTGTCCCATTCGTTGGCATTTAAAACACCTCAAAGGTGGAGGTACTGTATATAATCCCGTACTGAAAAACGTATAAATCCTATTTTCACTTTTACCGGTAGAATTATTGCATCAACTTGAATCAGCACGCTCAGGCTGTCACACCTCATTCCATCTCTCCATGTCTGCAATCTTCTAGCAGGAGTGACTGTACCACCAACCAAATGTTTTTTTAATGTCGTCCATGCTTACACTAAGAGGTACTCCTGGAATAACACCTCTTGTCTTAACGCCAATTTCTGAGCAGCTTATCTTTCCTCCTGCCATTGTTTTCATATTAAGTATCTTTTCCTTTTGTTTCTCATCCGTACATCTAATTACTATTCTTCCATTACTAAGACAGGATGCAGCTTTAACTATTCCTATCTCTTTTTCGATTACTTTTGACAGTTTAACAGGATGCATTATTTGATCTGTTTGTTTATCAAAAGTGACTATCACTTTGATTTCTCTTTCTTCGTCACTTTGTTTACCTTATTTCTTACTTGTCTTATTGTATTACTTGCTTGTTCATAATCAGATTCATCCCCCTTGCTGTTTTTCTTTTTCCTCTTGTTTCTTACTTCCTGATAATCTACTTCTAGTTCATTTTCACCATCTGACATATCTCCCCACGCCAATTCTCCACCACTCCGTGCCGCCATCTTTTCGGATTTATTTTAACAGTGTTTAACACCTCATGTTTAGGATTTGTGCTGCTTATTCTCCTTTTTTTTTAATTCCAAAAAATTAATGTAACACATGGACTGATATGTATACCTCAACTCAACTCAACTTTATTTATATAGCGCTTTTTACAATTTTCATTGTTACAAAGCAGCTGTACATGAGACATATTGACTATAAGCAAAACAATTAAAGTTGTACCTGTAAAAACAAGAAAAAGGTGAAAACACAGAAGACAGACATACCCACATACAAAACACTCCACACACACACACGGACGCGCAGACACACGGACGCGGTTTATTATCTCCTTGGGGACAGTCCATAGGCGTAATGTTTTTTATACTGTACAAACTGTATATTTTATCCCCTACCCATAACCCTACCCCTAAACCTAAAGATCATAGAAAACTTTTTGCATTTTTAGATTTAAAAAAAATATCGTTCTGTACAATTTATAAGCTTTTTTGCCAATGGGGACCTCACTTTTGGTCCCCACGGTGACACGAGTCCCCATGTGTTGGTGTGCGTTCAGGTTTAGGTCCCTACCGGGATATAAAAACATGAACGCACACACACACGTACACAGACAAGTACGCACACACACACACGCACACACGCACACACGCACGCACAGTGAGAGCACACATTTAAGATAAAGGAGAGAGAAGCACAGGTCAAATATAACAGACTATAAATTCCTATGCAATATTATTTAAGCAAAACTTTTATATTCTAATTCTAAAGCAGCCCCCCGGCCAGGCAAATAGTGCAAAAAACAGTATGCAAATGGTGGCGAGGAACCCAAAAATCTAATCGAGAAAAAAAACCTCAGGAGAACCCAGGCCCAACCAGGGGATTACAGTTCCCCTCTGGCAAAAGGTGCTGCCTCTGCACAAGCTCAACAGTGCTTGCACAACAAGGCTAAATGAAAATAAATAAACTTACTAATAATGTACATTATAGATTTAAGATTATCATTAATAATCTAATAGCATTTGGAATTTTGTAGTGAAGACGTGTCAAGTCACCACGTCCTTATCCAGCTCTATCATCTCAGCTCTTGTCAGGTCGCCGCTTCCCATTCTCTGCTCTACCATCAGGACTGGCCATGAACTGCATCCTGCTCACCGTGGTAACCTTGGAACAATGAGACAAGACTGGCTGAGAGTAGAGTACTGTTCTACACTCTTTGATGCAACAAGTACATCAGTTGTGTTTTTGGTTCCGGTTGATCTAACTAACGCAGCCTAAACCTTCAGAAGATTTATATTATGGAAGTGTAGTGTATGCAAGATTAAAAAGATGCGTCTTTAGTCTAGATTTAAACTGACAGAGTGTGTCTGCTTTCCGGACAGTGCAGGGAAGACTATTCCAAAGTTTAGGTGCTAGATAAGAAAAGTATCTACCACCTGCACTTGATTTTGAAATTCTGGGTATTACCAACTGACAGGACGCCCGAGAGCATAATGCACGTGAAGGACTGTAATACAAGGGCGATGCTTTATAGGTAACCAGTGCAAGGTTGACAGAACCGGGCTAATATGTTCATACTGTTTTGTACGTGTAAGAACTCGAGCTGCCGCGTTTTGGACCAGTTGGAGTTTTTGTAATAAGCCTGCAGGGCAACCACCTAACAGTGCATTACAGTAATCTAGTTTTGATGTCATTAATGCATGAATTAACTTCTCTGCATCTGATATTGACAGCATATGACGTAGTTTAGATATATTCTTAAGATGGAAAAACGCAATTTTACAGGTGTTGGCGACGTGGCTCTCAAATGACAGATTACTATCAAATAGAACGTACCTATTATTAGAATACCTATTTTTTATTTTACATATTTAACACATTGGTATATAATTTTTATATGTATGTGCATTTTTCCTTACCTAACCACTGACTAGACCATGATGCTTGTTTGCAACAAGCATAATTAAAAGTAACGCCATTTATGGGAAGGAGAGAGGTTTCTGTGAGATTAACTAGAAGATAAGCACATTTATAAATGAAGAGGAAGGCCCCTGAGCAATATCATTATGAGCTGATTTGATTTATCAACATCACACCAAATGTGTTCCCCTTGTCGATGTGACGGATAGTGTCTAATCACAAATGGACACCCTGCTGTAAGTAGCCATCATTAACTCTGGCAGTTTTTACAAGCGACTGCTTTTTCTCCTCCTGCTGCATATCAGATCCTCCCATCCACAGCAAATGGGAAGGGAGTTGATGGGTCTTTTGTTAGTTAACTTTGCCTCAGGAGCTTTAGAAGAAAATGTGTCTGATGAGAATGTACACTGAACGTGCAAAATACCCCACTCACACATGCAGGTTAAAATAATTAGAGGTACTAGGAATCAGGGCCGGATTATCCAATGGGCATTATGGGCACAGGCCCAGGGGCCCATGCGCGCTTGGGGCCCAGGCAAGGGGAAGAAAATTTCACATAACAGCGGTTACGCCAAATTCATTTGTGTGCGCACATTGAGGTGCACACACAAAACACTGTTTCTGAATTAGAAAATCTGTCTTTTGATTTAGTCACTTTTACGAGCCATCTAGCGGCTTTTGTTCAGAAGAAACACATAGCGACAAATCTATCCACTTCTTGGATAAACCTTAGCTTTCATTCAGTGGGAAAATGTCGCCAGTGCTGTCCCGCGAGCGTGAGGTCTCTCTTTCCCGGCGCAGGGATCCCTTCTCTCTGCGTCACTCTGTACAGTGAGCGGCAGGAAGAAGCACTGCGACAGGTGACTCGTGAATAAAACAGCGTTTTCAACAACCTGTCACTGTTATCGACTGTTTGGATATATAAATATGAACAAATTTCATCTGTAAATATGCACATGGTTACCATGAGGCTGTGTGAAAGAACATTTAACTTTAGCCGAAATTACCGCTTTTTATTGTGAGTTGTTAGATGATGTCGCGTCATGAACTGACAACAGAAACTGAAAACACAGTATGTCAATGAGAACGGTTTTATTGTTGTAAACATGAGCTGATATACCCTCGCGGCTGTCTTAAATCTTAAAAGGTAAGCATTTTTTACATTTATTTGGTGGCTTCCTTGCCAATTATGAATTATTTTATATTGATATAATGTTGATCAGTACCTGCCCTACTTTACCAATATTAAGCCTTCATTATTAGATAATCCACAGTGCTTTTACATACATTGCAAAATGTTTACATACGCACAAATATGATGATGTCGTAATATATAGGCTAAAGAAGTATACTTATAATACTCGTTAATGCCGTTTACTGTAACACATTACACGCTTGAATAAGAACGTGAGTCGCAAGGTGCTTGTTATACAAATAAAGTTTAACAAATAGACAAATTACTCTTGAAGTACAATCATTGACAAAGACTGCCCATTTATTCTTAGAAAAATGAAGATGAAAATATTAGAAAATTGCACTTAAGAATATTCTTAAGAACTTTCTGTAATTTATCTTAAGAAAGTTCTTATATTTTCTCTTAAGAACAGTTTTGCATGTCCTGCATGTTTGTGTGTGAATTATGGAAGCATCTGATAGAACTGAATTGATAGGTGTGGTAGTGTGTGCTGCTTGCATATTCCAGTGAGTTACAGTATGCTGGGAAATGTCTTAATATTGTTGTTGCTGGTCCAGAAAAGCATTGTTGCAATCATGAGGTGTAAATCCTGTATGATGGAGGATGTTTACAGGTGTTGATATTGTTATATCATAGTTTGTAACTTGTCAATGTAATCCTGTAAAAGATAGAGGTGTTTATACGCATAGTACCCTATAGGCTAATTTAAAACTTTATTGTGTGCATGTGTGTGTGTGGGGGGGTCCATAAAACACTTGTGCCCAGGGGCCTCTGAATTCTTAATCCGGGCCTGCTAGGAATGAAAACCATTAGTTTCAAATAATATAGGCTACTGTGGATTTTTTATTTTAAAACCTTTTGCACGGTCTGAACACTGTTCAATTTTTGTATAAAATTTGTTGTCGTTTAAAAAAAGAGGCTGAGCATATATGGACTACCTACCTTTTGCATTGCATTATCATTCTGCTGACTCAGCAGACGGATGGTAGTTTATTGCAACACTTATTCCTGTGAGAAATCAAACAGAGAGAATTGACAAAAACACACACTCTTGGGTAACAATAAAAACCACATCTACAGAAATATATCTCATTATTCATTTTACATGACACACATTTGTGTAAGATTTACTTTTGTGGCCAAATGTGTGAATGTTTTTTTTGGGAGGTTTAGGTATATTTTCCACTTTTATTATTTGCTTAAGTTTGCTATGCAGTAAATTTGTATGTCTCCATCATCATATAAATAAAAAAAATTGAATCTTGAACTCACAATTAAAGAGTTTATTTGGAAAAACAGATAACTTGATGTTTTTTTAATGAGTTATCATGTTTTATTGTGTTTTATTGTGTTAGCTATCCGTATTTTTTGTTATTATTACAAAACAACCCAACTGCAATTTGATTGATATTACTTGGCATGCACAATAAAAAAAACATCATTTTTGAATCTAAAAAATGGAGTTATCTGTTTTTCCAAACAAACTCTTAAATTACTGAATATATTAAACGTCAAAATCATAATTTAAAGATAAACAAATAAATCATATTAGTTAGTTTTATTTTATCACAACAGCACACTAAATGATTTCAGCATTTACATTTACGCATTTGGCAACTGGCAGACGCTTCTGTCCAAAGCGACTTACATTGCATTATACTATACTGTATATTTGTTTTTGAGTAGGCCTATGTGCAATCCCTAAGATCGAACCCATGACCTTGGCGTTGCTAGCACCATGCTCTAACCACTGAGCTACAGGAAAGCCATTTCCTATAAACATGCAGTAATTTTTACATTTACTGAAATGCTGAAATACACTAGGGGGCAGTAAGGCTCTATTATAAATATGCTGTATCCAGATTTGTGTTTTAAATGCTTGTTTAGGGTCTCTGTAGATTTATACATATATTTCATTAGTTTTCCGCACCTACCAGCATGTCCAACGGTGCCTTAAATTACTCAGACAAAGTGCTTGGCTGACTATATAAAACTTCCTTAGTCACATACTAACTTTAAATGTACTAGTCACTGCATGCTGATCAGATCACGTAATTACTGTGGCAAGTGTTGCTGAAATATATTTGTCCACCAAGCCCAACATTAAAGTTAAATCAAAACAGGACTCAATACACTGGTCCTGAATGGTCAGGAAAATATTTCTGTCATGTTGTATCACTGTTAATATTGGTGTATGCCTTATCATAATAACTTATCCCACACAAATTCACAGAATTTCCCTAGTTCACCCCCAAAATGAAAATTCTGTAATTTCATTTACAAACAATATTGACCCCCATTGACATCCATTGTACACAAAATCAAAAGACATTTCTCAAAATATACACAGAAAAAAGAGTCACAAACAGGTTTTGAATTACATGGATGCATGAATAATGAGCACATTTTTATCTTTGGGTGAACTATCCTTTTATAGGGAGATCTTTTTAAAAGTGTGCAGCCAATTGTTCATATATTTAAACCATGTGTGCTAACTAACTTTAAGCAGATGGGTGTGATTAAAAAAGGTACACATAATTTTTTAAACTGTTTAATGCCTAAGCTAACCCAGCAAAATGGGGTTCTTTATCGGTAGCTATTCATTATTCATTGATGCCACCGCCAGCATGGTTAATAGGCAGATTGTAAATGATCTTGCTGTCATGCTGCTTTACTGGAAAAGCAAACAGAAAAATAACATGTCTGTCTGTACATGAAAGGCGAAAAGGCAGCTTCACAAAGTTCATAATGACAACCACTAGGTGGAAATTGCATCAGTTGTATCTGCCAGGTCAAGTTCTCAAAGTGAGGTCAAATCTTCTCCTCATGCAAGATGGGCCAGTTTTAACTTATTTTCTATGTTATTTTTATTAAACTATACAGATG
This sequence comes from Triplophysa rosa, assembly GCF_024868665.1. Classification (NCBI taxonomy): domain Eukaryota; kingdom Metazoa; phylum Chordata; class Actinopteri; order Cypriniformes; family Nemacheilidae; genus Triplophysa; species Triplophysa rosa. The sequence goes on from NC_079895.1 coordinate 18,294,993, forward strand.
ACCTTTGAAAGTTTATCAATGAATATGCTGTATATTACATTGATAAATCTGTTCTTGTTGTTTGTATCTGTTATTTATGTGGTCAAATAAAGGCTTTTCTGTAAGTGCTGTTGCATTATTCTCAAAGGATAAATGTAAATTGAAGCCTGGTGAAGACAGGTTGTATATTAAAGATGATTTTAGATCATGTAATTTAATGATAAACTTCACGAGTGGCTCTCTGCAGCACAGAATAATTTTGAGCAAGGTCCAGAGGTATAGCAGAGCACCGCCACCAGACGCTGTGTGTGCATACTGAAAACAAACAGCACACAACATACAGAAAACAATGTGTCTGACCTTTAAAATGTGGCACATGTACAGGGGGGACCTCGCAGAAACCATAAAGCTCCATATGGCACATTGTTATTGATGGTCATTGAGTGTTTCCTGGGGTTAAAGTTAACTTAAATGGCTAATGAAATATGATAGTGGATAGAATGGTCTGTGTATGTACTATGTAAGTCAATAAATGAAATAAGTAAGTCCCAAGAAAAGCATTATCTCATTTACTCACCCAAATGTCACACAACTCTTCTTTTCTTTTTGCTCACAATTAGTTTTATATTAAAATACCCCCATGTTATCTTATACAGTGCTCAAAAGCATATCCATCCATCCATCATTAAAGTAATGCAAATGATTCCAGTCATTTAGTAATTTAGATGATCAATATTTAGCTTTCTTTTTAAATTCAATTCATGATCGTTATACAACAAGCCCGAAGGATCAAAAACACATTCACAGTGTGAAGTTACTTCATAAGTTGCATCCTAATACAAATAGTCTATTACAATTTATGTTGGCATAATGAGTCCTTTCACAAGGGCAAGACTTTTTAATAGACATTTCCAAGTGGTTTTGTGGCCCGCTGTCCTTTTTAAAATAGTTTTTCTATGTGTGCATGCACAAGATGATTGTCTTTTACTGTTGCGCCACCCCTCCCTATATTATTGTGTCTCCAGCATTAATGCTCGAGACACTGTGTAAAGTTCATCTTTTGATGTGCTTCTCATTAATATCAGTTTTGAACTTAATACCTATTCTGCTGATGTTTGTATCAATACCCATGCTTTTGCGCTGTGTATCAGGAAATGTAAGTTGTTTCAGCATTGAAACTGGTTGATTTTGATCATATTGCTTGTTAATTTGTAAGTAAGTAAACAGCATATTTAAAATTTGTGTTGACTTGAAGGATTTAATTTCATTGATGTCTACTACATAAAGAAAGCAGTGCCAACTGTATGCCAACTTTGAAACTGCTCCCCACCCTTTTCAATGGCAACAATTGTTATTTATTGGGGAATTACTAATATTTAATGTTCAAGTGTCAGGTGCTATTAGCTATTCATCACATGGCAATTTTTCAAATGAAAAGTGTCAAATAAATCACAAAGTGAACAAACTCAAAATCAAATAAATAAACAAACTCAACCTAATTTGATTTTGCACATTAGCATAAAGCTATAAACTGAATGAAATGCTTTGGCAATTCATTGGGTGGGGGTAATAAATACTAGAGAAAATCACTCATGCTGCCTTTATGGCACAGTAAATTATCCAAAGCCTTCTGCAATGTCCTCATGGCTCAGCGCAGTGCGCAATAACCCACAAAACCCTCTGCAATATTTATCAGCGCATACACTGCCGATGTGGCCTAGTAAAGTGCAGAGATGCAGAATACAACAGTGTCATTCATGGCATGATTTAGGTTAAACAATCATTTTAATGTTTGTTATTCAAATCTGCGTTTTAGCAGGAGACTAGAATTACCATGGAGACTATGAATTACCATAAATTAGGAAACTAATTTCAGCTATTCATCAAGGACTAATATAAATCGTTTTAGTTTAACATTCAAATTGGTTTTATTTTCATGATGTGGCATAATCATTTTTAATGATATGTTCCCTTCACGTTCTGTAGATCACATTTTGTAATGAGTCACCTGTTGATGCCTGTTGAAGTAATAAAGCATACTTATAATTTTTTTAAATATTTTTTTGCTCTGCTATAATGTGTTCTTTAATCACATAAATATTTAAACAGTGTTAAGAAATAGTATGTTGGAGGCAGTTTTGAGCTTTCAAAATATTAAATTCTCTTTAATTGATGGATATTCTAGTTCTGGAAATGAAATCAAATACAGTCAAATGCATTATGAGGTTTTACTGCACAAACTGTCGTGATTTTGTCGTGATCGCCTCATCTTGTCATGGCTTTCTTGATCTTGTGGCAGAATCACGGCAGGATCCCTTGTTTAATGTGGAGAGAGAAGTTTTGGCCCACTTGGCCTTCCACATTCTCTCTCTCTCCGGTGTCGCATCTCTGTTCCCTCCTTAATTACATTGTTAATTAGTTCATGCCCCGCACCTGTCCCTTTTGATTTGCTCCCCTTTATATAGTCCTCCTGTTTCATTGTCCGGTGATCGGTCATTGTGTGTGTGGTGTGGTTGCTGTGCGTCTTTGGATGTAGCATTGTATTCATGCTGTGCTCACCGTCTCCTCATGCTTGTGTTCCTGTTGTGGATTCCCCCAGTCTCGTCTTAGTAAGTGTTGAGTTTAGTTCTTGTCTATTGTTGGTTAGTCTAGTGTTTAGTTAGTCTTTGTCTCTGTTTATCCGTTGTTACTGTTTTACCCCCACGTGGGTTCTTGTTTTGTGTTTTATCATTTAAATAAACTCTTGTGTTAACCCCTTCACCCCCGCTGCCTGCAATTGGGTTCTTCCCCCTTGTGATTCATGACACAAACAGACACACCAGTAATGTAATCCACATACTGTATACAATGCCAGACCAAAACTCTTAAATACTGGTTTGTTTCACTGTATTAGTGAAGACTCAGAGTTTTTTGTTTTTCAGACCACACGTTCTACCCATAAACATCAACCCTCACACAAATCTGTTGAAATTATTTTTGAAAGGTAAATGTATTGACGCATGTATTCATTGATTTGCTTTTTTTTTAACTTTTTGCAAAATGTAAACTTGATTTTCGGTCTATACATGATATGCCCAACAACCAATTTTTGACTAGGCGCCTATGTCACCTACTTGCAGTAGTTTCACTTGTGAAATCTACACTGTAAAAACAATTCTGGAGGGTGTTAAATACAACCCATTAAAATCAGTTAAATTTTATCTAAAAATATTGGTCAGCAAATAAAATATATAATAATGGGTACATTCTACCTACACTACCTACTTTTTATGAGTAATAATGGCAACTTGAAAAAACAAGGTAGAATTTAACCGAAAAAATTAGCTATGACATGCGGAGTGCGCGCGCATGCATCAATGCTCCGGCGGGAAATTAGGAATCATGAGACGCATCCTCTTCAGATTCGCTGACAGGATTTGTGGAGCAGCCGGTAAGTTTTTGTTCAACTTCTTTATATCATCATGAATGCAAATGTTGACTTACCTAAATGTAAGCTCTACCGTTATATTTTCCTTTGGGTTAAAAGAAGTTGCGCTGTTTTGTTATCAGTATAAGTGAGGCGAGTCGCAGATATTAGATAATATAGAGGCGTCTTTACACAGGCAAGTTAAGGCGTCTCTGTGGCGGATTCAATTTCTGTGTAAAGACGCAATGCCGCACGAAAGCCGATCTAAAATATGCCGCCTCTGACCCTCCTCAGACCCTAGTATCAAAGCGACTCTGATGCGGCTCAGGTTTAGTGTAAATGAAGGCGCATTAAAGCCGCTCTAAACTACGTCATTGTCATGTCAGCAGAAAGTGAGAGAGTGAAGTTAAAGCCAAAAACACACAGCCACATTTGTTTTAGGCTAATAATAACACAGGTTTTTTTTAATAGTTCAAACAAATTTTTCATTTCATTTTTTCATAAAATGATTTGAGGAAAAATGTTTGGAGTATTTTTGTTTACTCAGGCAGGCTGTGGCACAGTTTGAATGCAGGATGTAAATTGAGACCGTTTTCAGCCATTAAAATAGTTTAGATTAGTTTTTAATGGCAAATTACATTTATTTCGTTTCGTTTCTTTTTAAAGTTAATTTAGAAAAATGTTTGGAGTATGATTGTTTGTGACTCAGGCCCGGCATGCAGATTTTTTTATTTGAACTCATGACATTGTTTAAATTCCTCCTTAAGCTCCTCTCCTTCATGGAAAAAAACTTCCGGTACGTGTGACACGATCACATGCAGACATGTTTTACTGTGCGTCTCAAACTGCTTCAAATATTAGGTTTGTCGGACATTATGCAGTGTCGCAGAGTTATTTGAAAAGCTCTCGTGTTACTTAAGCAGATGGGTCTCCGCAACACATGCATGAAGTTGAACACTTAATAAATCACAAACTTAACATTGTGTTGTGATGAGAGAGTTTGTGCTTTTCTTACCATTTACCTCAAAACAGTCGCATCATAATAATGTAAGTGTGCTTCGGTCCAGATCGTAAAGTGAGGACAGTAGCGCTTGTGCACAGATGCCCGGCCCTAGGAGCGTAAATTATTTGGGTCTTGTCGGGCTAGGATTGAAATGCAGGATTTTGTCGTTATATTTCCAGACGCATCTCATTGAGGACAGTATTTCATACACGAAAACGATCTGGTAACATTTGCTGTAACATCGGAACTGTTCATTTACCTGGTCGACAGTGACTTTGTGGCTCTTTAAAACAACTTTTGGCGTCTTTCAATATGTGGTGAGGTGCTCGAGAGTGTTTGTTAGCTAGGAAAATCATTTAAAATGTTGCATTTATAGCCTATTATTGCTTTTATTCTAAAGTATGCATTGTTATTATTAGTGTCAGTGTATATATATATTTTGAGTTTATATGGTTTAATTTAAGATATTTCATCAGCATATTGTTAGAACTGTGCTTTTGTGGTTATGTTCAGCATTATTTCGCATTATTTTAATTCCTGTGTAAATGCATTTATGCCGCTTTAGAGCTGCATTAACGCTCTGTGTTTTTGTGGTTATGTTCAGCATTATTTCGCATTATTTTAATTCCTGTGTAAATGCATTTACGCCGCTTTAGAGCTGCATTAACGGTGTAAATACTCATTTTCGTGGTTTTAAACCGCTTCAGATTCGGTATCTGTGCCGCCTTTGCTGTGTAAAGACAACATAGGTGGTGAATGTGTCACGAACTGTGGCAGGAAAAGAACCCAGATGCAGGCAGGCGTGAAGGGGTTAAGAGAGATTTTATTTACACAAAACAAAACACCCACAGTGGGGGAAAACAGAACTAAGAAATATATATTAAACAAAAGACTTCCCACGAGGGGGCAAAANAATAATGGCAACTTGAAAAAACAAGGTAGAATTTAACCGAAAAAATTAGCTATGACATGCGGAGTGCGCGCGCATGCATCAATGCTCCGGCGGGAAATTAGGAATCATGAGACGCATCCTCTTCAGATTCGCTGACAGGATTTGTGGAGCAGCCGGTAAGTTTTTGTTCAACTTCTTTATATCATCATGAATGCAAATGTTGACTTACCTAAATGTAAGCTCTACCGTTATATTTTCCTTTGGGTTAAAAGAAGTTGCGCTGTTTTGTTATCAGTATAAGTGAGGCGAGTCGCAGATATTAGATAATATAGAGGCGTCTTTACACAGGCAAGTTAAGGCGTCTCTGTGGCGGATTAAATTTCTGTGTAAAGACGCAATGCCGCACGAAAGCCGATCTAAAATATGCCGCCTCTGACCCTCCTCAGACCCTAGTATCAAAGCGACTCTGATGCGGCTCAGGTTTAGTGTAAATGAAGGCGCATTAAAGCCGCTCTAAACTACGTCATTGTCATGTCAGCAGAAAGTGAGAGAGTGAAGTTAAAGCCAAAAACACACAGCCACATTTGTTTTAGGCTAATAATAACACAGGTTTTTTTTAATAGTTCAAACAAATTTTTCATTTCATTTTTTCATAAAATGATTTGAGGAAAAATGTTTGGAGTATTTTTGTTTACTCAGGCAGGCTGTGGCACAGTTTGAATGCAGGATGTAAATTGAGACCGTTTTCAGCCATTAAAATAGTTTAGATTAGTTTTTAATGGCAAATTACATTTATTTCGTTTCGTTTCTTTTTAAAGTTAATTTAGAAAAATGTTTGGAGTATGATTGTTTGTGACTCAGGCCCGGCATGCAGATTTTTTTATTTGAACTCATGACATTGTTTAAATTCCTCCTTAAGCTCCTCTCCTTCATGGAAAAAAACTTCCGGTACGTGTGACACGATCACATGCAGACATGTTTTACTGTGCGTCTCAAACTGCTTCAAATATTAGGTTTGTCGGACATTATGCAGTGTCGCAGAGTTATTTGAAAAGCTCTCGTGTTACTTAAGCAGATGGGTCTCCGCAACACATGCATGAAGTTGAACACTTAATAAATCACAAACTTAACATTGTGTTGTGATGAGAGAGTTTGTGCTTTTCTTACCATTTACCTCAAAACAGTCGCATCATAATAATGTAAGTGTGCTTCGGTCCAGATCGTAAAGTGAGGACAGTAGCGCTTGTGCACAGATGCCCGGCCCTAGGAGCGTAAATTATTTGGGTCTTGTCGGGCTAGGATTGAAATGCAGGATTTTGTCGTTATATTTCCAGACGCATCTCATTGAGGACAGTATTTCATACACGAAAACGATCTGGTAACATTTGCTGTAACATCGGAACTGTTCATTTACCTGGTCGACAGTGACTTTGTGGCTCTTTAAAACAACTTTTGGCGTCTTTCAATATGTGGTGAGGTGCTCGAGAGTGTTTGTTAGCTAGGAAAATCATTTAAAATGTTGCATTTATAGCCTATTATTGCTTTTATTCTAAAGTATGCATTGTTATTATTAGTGTCAGTGTATATATATATTTTGAGTTTATATGGTTTAATTTAAGATATTTCATCAGCATATTGTTAGAACTGTGCTTTTGTGGTTATGTTCAGCATTATTTCGCATTATTTTAATTCCTGTGTAAATGCATTTACGCCGCTTTAGAGCTGCATTAACGGTGTAAATACTCATTTTCGTGGTTTTAAACCGCTTCAGATTCGGTATCTGTGCCGCCTTTGCTGTGTAAAGACAACATAGGTGGTGAATGTGTCACGAACTGTGGCAGGAAAAGAACCCAGATGCAGGCAGGCGTGAAGGGGTTAAGAGAGATTTTATTTACACAAAACAAAACACCCACAGTGGGGGAAAACAGAACTAAGAAATATATATTAAACAAAAGACTTCCCACGAGGGGGCAAAAAACAAACTAACAAAACAACCAACGACACAACGTCTTAAATAAACAAGAAATGTAAAACTAGACAATGGTATCCGGGAGTATGGAAAAACACAAAGTACACGACCATAGAGCGAAACAAAAGACAAGGTACAGGTACACAGAACGTACATACTCAGAACAATCCACGAGCACAGGACAAAGAAACAAGAGGGTATTTAAAGGGAACACAAACGAGGGATAACGACATGGGGCAGGTGTGGGTAATCAAACACTCAGGGAAAGATAACAAGGAAACGAGAGGAGCGGGGCCAATGACGAGACACTGGAGAGAACGTATATTATTGTCAAAAGGTCAATAATATGTTTCTCTCCACACATAACCAAAGGCTTTGCCATGACTCTACTACAGGACCAAGAAAAACATGACTAAATGAAGCAGAGCCATGACAGAATGTCACGGAGACAGCCCTCACAACATAAGAGGATATGTGAATAATGTTTACTTAACTAATGTAAAAATTGACATGCATTTTGTTTTTATTTTTAACAGGTAGGAGGACTTGAAAGGCAAACAAAGTGAAAGTGCTGGTGATGCATAATCACACAGCTGAGCAAGACTTGTATGTCAATTGAAATTGATGTTAAGAATAAGAAACTAGCTTTGAATGTATATTTTGACTTTCAGTGAAGACATTGGTTTGTTTTTAAATAGAAAATGTTCAAGAATTTGTAATGTGAGCAATAGTTGTATTTGAACTTGAATAGAAGGGCTCTTCATTAGGGTTTAACATTTTAAAGATGAAATGTTTGTGTCAGCAGTCCATGTTTATTTTAAAATGGAAGATGTTCAAGAAGTAATTTGTAAAAGTGAAGTGGTATGTCCCTTGAAATTGAATGTAAGAGGATTTAAGTGTTTAAAAAATAAAGTGTGTTCATTGGAAAAATGTAATTACAGTCTCCTTTCACCATTTTTAAGTAAATTCAACCATCTTTTAATAAGTAACATTTAATTCTTTATATTGGCTATATATTACTAATAACAATTAGGTAGATGAACAATACCTGCTGTCAAAGGGTAAAATTTACCCAATTTAATTTAGTTTGTTATAACTCATAAATTTAGGTGCTCTTTACTCAAAAATATGGGGTAGAATATACTCCTTTAAAGTGAGAGCAAATTGTTACCTCAATTTTATTGAGTAGATTTTATAGGTTGTTTTTTACAGTGTAGGCTAATTTGCAACCATCCATCTGAGTTCTTCTTGAACATCCTCCACAGATTCTTTATATCTTCCCTTGTCACTCCCTCTGAAAACATTAAAGAGGGTCTTTACAGATGTTATAATTTTTCTGTCAACTCTTATGAAATGGTGGCTATGACTCATCTTTTTGCACTTTCATGTTGGCATTTAAATGATTTCTTAATGGAGGTCTAGAGCACAAAAAACAAGCTTCTTTTTGTACTCCTAATGAGTCACCAGTCTGTAACAGACAGGTGCAAGAAAATGAGTTTCATCAAAGAAACTGGAGAATGTCATAAGAACACCAAGAGTGGCTACCGCACCATAACTTAGACAATTTTACTTCGGTTTATTATATAGGTTGAGGAAATTAATCAAAGGGAAAGTACCCGATATGTATTTATTGTAACAGCAGAGTACAATTGAGTTAAAAGCCATCCTTATTTCGACTAAAACATGATGATGTAATTCCAAACTTGTATGAGTTTGTTTCTTTGTGCAGAACCCAACAGACGGAATTTTTAAGAATGCTGGTAACCAAACAACACTGTCCCTGCATAATTCCATTGTAAAGACACAATACCACTGAGACATTTCTCAAAATATCTTCTTTTGTGTTCTACTTAAGAAAGAGTCATATACAGATTTTGAAATCAAATGAGGTTGAATACATGATGACAGAATTTATATTTTTTGGGTAAATTATCTCTTGAATACAGCTAAATAATGTTTAAAAATATATAAAATTTGATTTTTTTTAATTAAAATCATGTAACTATAAAGGTAGCTTGAAGGACCTCAGTAAAAGTAAACAGATTATTTTGTTTAATTACATTTGGCACCTTCTAACCAAGTGTTTATAATAACCACATACATTTTGGAGCTGTAATGTTTGTGCAGGAATATTTCACAAATTAATGTCCATTGTGATTGGAGCAGTCAGTGTGGGCCCACATTTCACATCCTCCTCAACAAATCCATTAAAGCCCTCTTATACATTTTTTTTATTGCAGTTCAAGTATTTCTTCTTTGCCAACAATGCATTCTTTTCAATACCAAAGGAAGTCGTTTGGCTTTTTACCCCAAATACTATCCTTTCTATACTTTTACCAGGGACGAATTGCTTAACATTAAGCAATGCCCTTCTGTCAATCTTTTTACTAATTTTGAAAATTCAGACCTCTTACTGGACATTTTACTCGGAGGAGCGGCAGCTCTATACAAACGCTCTAAAAGACGCAAGCGGGGAAAGCGAGCGGGTGCGCTCGTCAGACTCAGGACCCCGCTGCCGAGTATACACCTGGCCAATGTCCGCTCCCTTACCAACAAAACGGATGAAATACTCTTACTCACCAGGACAAACAAAGATTTTTCCAACTCCGCTGCGCTGTGTTTCACAGAAACATGGCTCAATGACACCATACTGGACAGCGCGTTACATCTGCCGGGTTTTCAGCTGTTCAGAGCGGATCGCATTGCCGAGTCAACAGGGAAGACTTGTGGTGGTGGATTATGTTTTTATATAAACGAAGGTTGGTGCAGAGATATAACAACACTGAAGAAGATGTGCTTTTCGTACTTAGAAGCGTTCTCTATCAACTGCAAACCTTTTTATTCGCCACGCGAGTTTTCCTCGTTTATTCTCGTGAATGTTTACATTACTCCACATGCTTGTGCGAGCGCGGCGCTGCAACAGCTGGCGGATTACATCACTGACACGGAGCAGCAACACCCGGATTCTCTTATTATTATTATTGGGGACTTTAACAGAGCAAACCTCTCCCGTGAGCTGCCAAAATACAGGCAGCATATCACATGCCCCACCAGAGACAGCAACATTCTGGATCACTGTTACACCACAATACGGGATGCATACCACTCTGTTCCCAGAGCA
>NC_079895.1:18309167-18321832 GCF_024868665.1 Triplophysa rosa
TGTGGTGTGAAGAACCCAAATGCAGGCAGGCAGTAAGGGGTTAACAAGAAATATTTATTTTTACACAAAACACGCAAAACAAAAACCCACAGTGGGGAACAAAACACGATAATAAATGGAGGAACTAAACAGGCACATAAACTCACTAACCTAAAATACAAAGACTAAGGACCACACTGGAAAAACTACAATAAACTAACAGACACTAAACTCACAGAACAGGAACACACAGCACTAGGCACGGAATCAAGATGAACAGGCATGAATACAATACACGGTACAATCCACAAGCACAGGACAGAGAGACAAGAGGGTATATATAGGGAAGACAGACAAAGGATAACGACACGGGGCAGGTGTGGGTAATAAAACACTCAGGGAAAGATAACGAGGAAACGAGATGGCGGGAACAGAGACGAGACACTGGAGAGAACGTATATTATTGTCAAAAGGACAATAATATGTTTCTCTCCACACATAACCAAAGACTTTGTCATAGCTCTGCTACAGGACCAAGAAAAACATGACCAAATGAAGCAGAGCCATGACACCCTCTAATGAGTCTGCACGAATTGTGTAAAAATCTATAACAAAAAACTGTAAAAATGCATCGCACGTCTTTGCGCACATGTTCTATAGATCTAAGGTTACTAGTGGTTGCGTGGTTACCTTTTCCTACGACTCCTATGACGTAATCACGTTCTGTGCACTATGACCCTAAGGTTTGTCGCATGTGGTGACATCACAAGCCGCGACATTGGATCTCCGTTTGCGGTATGCTGTACGTTCTACTCGTCGTTGTGTCTCTTTATCATTACAGTCCGTTGCTTGATCATTTCTTTCACACATGCACATTTACAAATGCAAGTGCAAACACACACACTTGGATGCGTAACGTTATGACTGCATGGAAAAAGAAGTATACGAGCGCGGAGGATTTGGAGCTACTACTCGCGTCCGACAAAGATGAACTTTCCGACTGCTCATCTGCTCCAGTTTCAATCAATTTCCATTCATGTGCGAGGCCTGCCAAGTGCCCCTCTGTGTAATTCTGTACAGGAACTGCCACAAGTCTCATCACAGCTAGGCTGTGTATATGTAGCGGTCGCTTTCAGTATGTTTAGGTTTCTTTTGGGTTATTTATGTTTTATTTATCTTTTTGACCCCACAAATTCAAATGCTCTCCATTTATGTGTGAAACATGTCAAGAGCCCCTCTGCGTTATTCTGGTCAGGAACTGTCACAAGTGTCATCACAGCCTTTTTGCATCTATAGTTCTGATAAAGTACAGATATTAGGGTCATTTATTATTTTACATGGTGTGTTTTAGCCGTTCAATCAACATTGCTCTCAAAAGCAGTATTTTATCTGTTTTACTTCACAACGCACTGTTTACAAAAATGATTATATCTCACAAACTATTTTATGTAAACAGTCCAAATAAATTGTATGTGTTTTTGAAGTGTTTGATGCAAGTTTTTTACATTGACAAGTTTGAGGTTGATATTTGTGATAATTCTGTATTTAGTCAAATATATTGGGAAAAAAAACAATTTTCCTTTTTTGGGGGGGTTTATTGCACTTTTGACCTGTTTACCTAGTTACCATGGATCAATTACATACATAGCCTTCAAATTGGGGGTGTAAGGATTGTATTGATGTATGGCATGTGAAAATACTCAAAAGCATGACAGCACAGCATGTAAAAATACTAAAATGTACTCTAGCGGAATTGTTCAATGGCAGGTCATAAAGGGTTAATATGTATATTCTACTATATACTACCCTGTACAATGTCTCTTATATGTTATTATCCCCCATTTTCTGTAAAAAATAGTCTTTATTTTATATATGCATATTTTAGAATCTTTTAGACTGTAAATCATATTATATTGTATTGTCATTGTGTTGAATGTCTGTACTAGAAGCTTCTAACACCAAAGAAAATTCCTGGTATGTGCAAGCACACTTGGCAATAAAGCGATTCTGATTCTGATTTCACTTCTACAACACCTGATGTTTATTAAATCACTTTAAACAAAACATAAAATATCAAACATATTTTGTCTTATAACACATGTAACAGTTTCAGGCATTTTTTTATTTGCTGCAAAAATTAGTATACTGTAGATGGTTTCATCGAACGCATAAGCCTGGCTCGAAGCTAACTTATGGTGTTTAATTTATCGCTCAGGGGTGCGTTTCCCGAACAACGACATAACTCGCTGGTTGACCACCATAGTACGATGGATCATTGGGGAAATTAACGATGTAGTTACGACTGTTTCCCGAAACCGTAGTAACTGTCGGAGATCAATCGTTTGAACCAAGTTTGTTCAGCAATCTAGTTGATGACGCCATACAGGTGGTGGAGTAATGGTGTCTACTAATAAATGTGTTCAGAACGAATTAATGTCAAATTCTTGCTGCTGTAAATAACATAAATTGCATTTAGCGGCGACTTTAGTTATCCTATTTTGTTATCTGTTGTTTTATTTCACGATATTTCATTCATTCATAAGTTTCCTACTACGTCACTCCGCCCAGGGATTCCCCAGGGTCCTAGTGCACGTATTTCGTTGCATGCGCACTTTTATAAAAACAGTGCTTGTATTTTCTTAAACTAAAATATGTCAAATTAAATTTGTTTGTATTTCGAATTATGGATAAAGAATGCACTGCATGTTGCTAGTGCTGTAGTATTCGAGTCCGGACTCGAGACGTTTTTTTATGATCTCGGACTTGTCTTGGACTCGTTGGTATTTGCACTTGGACTTGTCTCGGACTTGGTCATTGGTCTCGACCAGTGTTGGGTGTAACTAGTTACTAAGTAATTAGTTACTGTAATTTAATTACTTTTCCCTTGAAAATGTAAAGTAAGGGATTACTCTTATTTTTTCTGTAATTTAATTACAGTTACTTTTGTTGTAATTAAACTAAATACTTTGTGTAATATATGTGTGTGTAATAGTGGAATTGACATCAAAATTCAGAGTCTAACTTTAAAATCTGTGCTTTAATGTATAATTCTCACATTTGTAATACTTTGGTCAGTTAATAATACTACTTTATGTAGTTTAATATTATTTATTTGAATGAATTAAAAGGTCTATCCTTGAATCACTTAACTAATCAAGGTATAGGATATAGAAAGTAATTAGTAATAAGTAATTAAATACTTTTTGGAGAGAGTAATTTGTACAGTAATCTAATTACACTATTGAATATGTAATTAGTAACTAGTAATTAATTACTTTTTGAGAGTAACTTACCCAACATTGGTCTCGACCGAGTCCAGATATATATATATATATTTTTTTTCTCCTTCAAAACAAAACATTGATAGAGCATGCTTCTTGTGATCCGAAAACTGTTGCCGACTCTCCACTCTAGAATGAAAGCCGCGCGTGTTCATAAGTTCTATCTTCACACAGCAGTTCAGTTCAGTGTGTGCTGTTGATGTAACTAAATAACTCCGGTATATTGGTTCAAGTCCTCGGGACTGTCATGCACGCCAGAAAGTGAAGAACTGAATTAATTTGTGGGTAATATTATGTATTTACGGGAGATGCTAAACGCGAACAATTCAGGTGAACTGGTTCGACCGGTTCACTTAAAAGAATGAACCGGTTCAAATGAACGATTCGTCCACGGCGCGAACTGAACAGCATCATTCATTCATCAGGCACGATTTCAGCGAGCAGCGGCATAATAACATTTGGTTTTACAAACCATAAAGAATTTATCGACAGTGCGCTTGAAAGGAAACTTTTTGCAACAACACTTTCTCCGAAACCTATGGGACAACATCCAATTTTGTAAGAAACCTGCAAAGGCATCACAAAGAGAGGTAAGTTAATGCCATGTTTCAGAGTTAGCATTGCATTTGAGTATTTTTTAGAAAGTAGTTATGAGTTTAGAAAGTAGGGCTTCAAGATAAGATTGATCGTATTTTTATTGTCATTTCGATATGAACATGTTATTTAAGTATGGGCACCGAAATGTGCTTTTAAACGAGCCGTGGGGCCTCTGCTCTTTCTGGCAGCTCCTCTATCGAATGCGCACGAACATGGGCAGGCGCACACGCGCACACACGCACGCACACAAAGGTGTTAAAAAGTTCCTTAAAAAAGTGTGGGGGGGGTTGGTTACTTTGGGGGACACTAAGTCATAAGAATGGGAACATATTCAAGTGTTTGCTGGTTATTTGTTACATTTTCTATTGGCAGAATAGGATTGTTACACTTCAATAAAAAAAATGTGAAGTTACACTTCGGCTTTGTGACTTTAGTGCTATACCTAAAGTAAATAAAATTACCTTATTTTAAAGTAAAATAAAATTGTCTTTTTGATCATTACCAATAATGAAAATAGAAGATATGCTGTCTTTTGCATCACAAAAATTCTCAATAGTTAAGTATGTGGTCTTGTAGGCATGATTTTTTTTCTGTCTCTGTCTTGACTGTCTCAATTGGACTCGGTCTTGACTTGGACTCGAACCTCTTTGGACTTGGACTTGACTTGGACTCGAACCTCTTTGGACTCGGTCTTGACTTGGACTCGAACCTCTTTGTACTTGGACTTGTCTTGGACTCGACAACGGTGGACTTGACTACAGCCCTACATGTTGCTTGCTTAGTTTGCTCAAAGGCATGGTGCATGTAGGCTACATGTCTACATGTCATAATAAAAAGGAATTATGTTTCTAACCAATGCTCTAGACCTGAAGTTCCAACCACGCAACTTTGCGATGCTGCTTGTAACCCGAAATAATACTGGCTGGACATACTTTTACGTTGCTGGCTAATGTAATTGATTTATTTTGCTTGTTATCAGAAATAATCGGCAGGAACTTTATTCTTTATGGATGTGTACCAGAAATTATGTTTGGACAGATCAGAGCTGTGTTTCCCAAAAGCATCGTAAGCCTAAGTTGATCATAAAAACGATCGTACGAGTGATCTTAATATTACGGTCTGTTTCCCAAAAGCATCGTAACTTAAGTAGCATTTGAAAATCATCGTAGATCTATGAGTGCTCTGGAGTAATCGTAAAGCCCTAAGTGCATCGTAAGAACACAGATTTATGAAGTCACCTGCAGGACAACCGGAGAATTGCGCTTAAACTTAAACATGCCTATATGTGACTTATCATGTTTTTATGTATTTAGTTTTTTTGTTTGTTTAAATATTTTAAATTACAAAACTAAATTAATAAAAATACAGTACATAAAAAATTAAATGACTAAACACACATTAATATAGTAAAGAATAAAAATATATATAGTATGGGCAAGTTGTTGGTAACAAGGGATGCATGTTTGTTGCTGGATTGCTGTATTAAAGTTACTCCATATTTTATGCAAAGTAAAAATGTTGTTTTTAAAAGAGAAATGGTCAAAATGCTTACTTGATTGTGATTGTCAGTGTCTTTGTGTCATGGTCCTGCCTCCTTGTTCATGATTTTCGGGTCTAGTGGCAGGATCGTGACAGATCCCTTGTGTTATATGTGGAGAGAGACGTTTTGGCCCTGTGGGCCTTCCATATACTCCCTCTCTCCGGTGTTGCGTCTTTTAGCCCCGCCCTCTAGTTAACTTCTCCTTAGTGTTTGATCCTTGTCACCTGCCCGTCACCCTCCCTGTGTTATCATCCCTCGTTTGTATTACCCTTTAAAAAGCCCTCGTGTCTATTGTCTTGCGCTCGTTCATTGTCGTTGTCCTTACCTTGTTCCACGTCCTGTTGTCGGTACTCTACTCATCCTCGTGATATCTCTCAGTCAGTGGCGGAGCTAGAGTTTTATATATGGGGTGGCCAAGGCTACTTCAGGGGGTCCACAGACCATGACAGAAAATGTGTGTTTAACCCTGACCTGGCATCAAATTATAAAAAATAAATCCTAGGATTGCTGATAAGAGGTACAAGTGATAATTTACTTCTAAATGTATGTAGATGAAATAAACAATAAAATATAAATAATGAAAATGTTGAAAACATAGCTTAACCCTGATAACTTGTTTAATTTAAACAGAAACAATGCAGCACCAGAGGTGTCTTTAAACTGATGTGGATCAGAGCAGCATATATCTGATAAAACATAAACTCATTCCATAGGACTGCAAGATAAAAAAAATCATTGATGCTGATTATTGCCCTTGATGTTGTCATCTTGATTATTAATTTCAGATATTAGGATACATGAACACTTGTCACATGCTTTACACGCTACAAAACAAGCCAAGAAGCGTTTATGAATTATTGTATTGCTGTTTTATTGCTTTTTTGATTCTCTAAGGAACATAAAAAGCAATTATTCAAACGGGAAATATGTAGAAAACAAACAAAGAACATCCAACATCACTAAAACACTCAATGGCTTCAGGTACAGTAAAGAGTCTGACTAATGAATCTCTTTCTTACATCGTATCTGTACGCGGTTAATGTTAAACTTTTTGAGCGTGACACACTTCAGCTCTTCTTCACCGGTGAATCATTTAAACGCCTTTGATTGGTCATAATATTCATACCTTGAACTTGATTGGCTGTAATGCTCAAAGCTGTAGCAGAGCAAAGAAGCTGTCATCCATATTCGTTCATTTTCACCTAAATCTTATTTAGATTGCGACTGTCATAGCTAGTTTTTTATTATGCATGGACTATTTTTCCTCTTTTGTCTTGAACTTGGAGAGCAGATTTGTTCACCTTGTTGTCATTTTTTCCAAAGCCTCTGTTAATTTCCGACCCTGATGTAAACAATGTATGTTATGTTGGGAACCGATTTACTATCTGTTAATGGAGCCTAACATAAACTTACACAATGAAAAGTTGTTTAGGAATCCTAAAGCCAAGGCTATAGAGGGAAACTTGTTTCTTCCTTCTAAAGTTTGTATGAAGTACACCTGCTTAGAATGTTAAAAGAAATAAGAGGATCTCTCCCAACACTGTTTGTATTTATCTAAGGTTAGAAAACGCTGGGAAAACTTTACATTTACGCAACATTTAAAAGTGTAACATCAGAAAGTAGATAAATAACACTATAATGGTATGGTTCAACAAAAAAACGTACCTGGCTGGGTCGGACTTGAAATGGCTAGCAAGCAAGCGGGTACTTTTGAATATTCCATTTGTTTAGCAAATTGCAGTGCTCCATTTGCTTCTTTTCTCTCTTTCGTCAGTCTTTAAAAATAAATCTCAGATATCGCACTGTACAATCCAACGCACAACTTTTTTCCGTTCTCATCCTCAACTAGACTCGCTTGAATTTCGTGTTCGGTGACGTCACGTGCAAGCATGGACCCCGAACGTCAAAATAAAAGCGTTGTTCAACGAAAGGTGAAATCAGATGTCAATCAACATAAGTTGCGAATCAAATTTTGGGGTGGCACCCAGGGTGGCCAATTGGATGTCAGGAGTGTTCAGTGCCACCCTGGACCCCCTCTGGCTCCGCCACTGCTCCCAGTCTATGTCAAGTAAGTCTAGTGTTAGTTTATTGTAGTCCTGTCAAGTGTGGTATTTAGTCTTTATAGTTTTAGTGTATTGTTCATGTGTATCCGTACTTTATTATTTCTAGTGTGTCTTGTTTTTCCCCATTGTTCCCCAAACAACCATAAACCAAGATCCAGGTACAGGTCTAAATACGGGTATACATAGAACAGGGAAACCACTATGTAATGCTGTGGTACAAACAATACTGAGCAGTGTGTAATGGAGTGAGTGTGGCTATATAGTGATTGGGTGATAGGCAACAGGTGAAGATGTAATCAGATGGGATCTTGGGAAATAGAGTCCAGGGTGAAAAAGTCAGTGTGGTGTGTGGCTGGTGGCAGGGAACAGATATGTGACAACAATAATAATATAGAAATATTTAATGTTTCGAAAAACCTAATTATAAAGTGTTTGTTGCTGTTTAGAATAAAATAAAAGCAAAAAAGTATTTACCCCTGTGGTACCCTGTGTGGTCTATCATCCTGCGGCACCCTATAAACATAGTAAAATGACCCCATAAGAAAAAAAGATAATCAATTCTGTGACATTCATGACGTGAGCTATTCTGTGAATTGCCATGTGTGTACATCCACATTTTGTAGTACATCAGCATAAGAGCATGGAAAGACTTTTCCAAGAAATAGGAACAGTAAGTATGCACTTAATCTCAGCATCCACTCCATAACAGCGTGCTCAGAGTCAGCATCTCATCTCTGTCTCTGAGAGCTCTTTTTGGCTAAGGCAGTAATTAGGGCTCCTGCTGTGTATCTCTGCGGCCTTGCAGCTCCGTGTCGCTGCTCAGCCGAGTGTGGCTGTGAGAGAGCGTAGGAGGATAAACGTAGCACGGCCCCTAATATCTGAATCACCCAGGTCTAATTTTCTGTCTACGGAGAAATTGTAAATCTCCTATTCGCCAACAGTTCCAGTAAATACAATTTCAACCCAAAATCAACCCTTGCTTTCTTTTAAAAAGACAACATTTGTAATATGCAATTAAGAGATAGAGGGATGAGTAGTTGGACAGACAGATGTAAACAGAATATTACAGATTACAATTTACAAATAGAATGATGCACTGTTACCTCAGCAAATATAGTTATAGACATTGGCATTACATTGGACAGCATCCTGTCTTTTCAAAACCACATCTCAAATGTTACAAAAACAGCCTTCTTCCATCTTAGAAACATTGCCAAACTGCAGAAAATTCTGTGTATTTCTGAAGCAGAAAAACTAGTTTATGACTTCAAGACTTGATTATTGTAATGGACTACTTAGTGTAAATTTTATCCCCTCCCTCCAGGACATTTATGGAACCCATCTCACCTGCAATGCAGAGGGCTTTATCCCACCCACCCAACACACAGCTTCTTCACGCTGCTGCCATCAGGGAGGAGACTGCGGAGTCTCCAGGCCAGGACCAGCAGACTAAAGGAGAGCTTCATCCACCAGGCAGACAGGAAGCTAAACTCCCTCCCCTCTCTTGCCCCAGACATTCATGACTTAGAAACATTGCCAAACTGCAGACAATTCTTTGTATTTCTGAAGCAGAAAAACTAGTTTATGACTTCAAGACTTGATTATTGTAATGGACTACTTAGTGTCCATTTTATTCCCTCCCTCCAGGATATTTATGGAACCCATCTCACCCGCAAAGCCCTCTGCATTGCAGGTGATCCCACAGCTTCTTCACGCTGCTGCCATCAGGAAGGAGACTGTGGAACCTCCAGGCCAGGACCAGCAAATTAAAGGAGAGCTTCATCCACCAGTCAGACAGGAAGCTAAACTCGTGCGTGAGAGTGATTTTTTCCCTTTGTGGGATGGCACCACAAGACGTTGTTCGATTGCAGAGCGCAGGGATCGGGCGCGTACATAAGTCTGAATTAGCGAGTGAAGATATGGGGGTGCTGAACCAGTGGTGGTTTTGTAGGCCAAGAGCAGAGATTTGAATTGAATGCGAGAGACTATAGGGAGCCAGTGCAACCTAACGAAGAGAGGAGTGACGTGTGCTCTCTTCGGCTCGTTGAAGACCACTCTTGCCGTTGTATTCTGGATCATCGGAAGAGGTCTGGTTGTACAAGCTGGAAGACCAGCCAGTAGAGCATTGCAATAGTCCAGTCTGGACAGGACAAGAGCCTGGACAAGAACTTGCGTAGCATGCTCAGACAGGAAAGGTCTACTTCTCCTAATATTGTAGAGG
Source organism: Triplophysa rosa (assembly GCF_024868665.1). Lineage (NCBI taxonomy): Eukaryota > Metazoa > Chordata > Actinopteri > Cypriniformes > Nemacheilidae > Triplophysa > Triplophysa rosa. The sequence goes on from NC_079895.1 coordinate 18,318,849, forward strand.
ATGAATCTACAGGACCGGGTGGTGCTGGCAACATTATCAGCAAAGTTCAGCTGATCATCAATTACCACTCTCAGGTTTTTGGCCGTTCTGGAAGGAGTAATGGTTGATGAACCTAGTTGGATGGAAAGGTCGTGCTGAGTTTTCTGGTCGACCGGGATCGCGAGCAGTTCAGTTTTTGCAAGGTTCAGCTGCAGGTGATGGTCCTTCATCCAATATCTATCCTCTTTTTCTATTTTAAATATCCCTTCTTGTAAAGTTGTATTTTATATATAGCCTATATCAGTGGTTCTCAAACTGTGGTTGGTGTACCACTAGTGGTAATTGAAGAGACCTCTGGTGGTATGTGACATGACAGGAAACTGTATATTGATTTTGTGTTTTAAATACAATGTCAAATGTTTAATACATGATCGATAAATACGGAATACATCTCATATAGCCTAAGTGCAATTTTTATACATTTGTATTAATTAACGTTTATTTATCATTGGTCGATGTAACTCAGGCGCATGACAGACAGCTCAAACACAGAGCGGGAGCAGACAGACGCTTGTGAGTCCCTCTCTCTTCCGATGAGCTGCGTGCAGATTAAGCTTCTTATGTATGTCTGCACTTGAACTAGGGCTGTAGTCAAGTCCACCGTTGTTGAGTCCAAGACAAGTCCAAGTCCAAAGAGGTTCGAGTCCAAGTCAAGTCCAAGTCCAAAGAGGTTCGAGTCCAAGTCAAGACCGAGTCCAATTGAGACAGTCAAGACAGAGACAGAAAAAAAATCATGACTACAAGACCACATACTTAACTATTGAGAATTTTTGTGATGCAAGAGACAGCATATCTTCTATTCTAAAATAATCATTTTCATTATTGTTTGTAATGATGAAAAAACAATTTTATTTTACCTTAAAATAAGGTAATTTTATTTACTTTAGGTATAGCACTAAAGTTACAAAGCCGAAGTGTAACTTCACATTTTTTTTATTGAAGCGTAACAATCCTGTTCTGCCAATAGAAAATGTAACAAATAACCAGCAAACACTTGAATATGTTGCCATTCTTGAACTTATGACTTAGTATCCCCCAAAGTAACCAACCCCCCCCCCCCCACACACACTTTTATAAGGAACTTTTTAACACATTTGTGTGTGTGTGTTAGTGCTGTAGTACTCGAGTCCGGACTCGAGACGTTTTTTATGGTCTCGGACTTGTCTTGGACTCGTTGGTATTTGAACTCGGACTCGTCTCGGACTTGGTCATTGGTCTCGCAAATGTTCTAGTCGGTCTCGTCCGAGTCCAGCGATATATGTTTTATTTTCTCCTTCAAAACAAAACATTGATGGAGCAATGTTCTTGTGATCCGAAAACTAATGATCCGAAAACTGTTGCCGACTCTCGAGCAAGACAGCCATTGAACATCACCTTGAGCTCCTCCTCCCCAAAGCAGCCTCGCTCTGCTACATCCAGGAACTGATTGGCGAACACCCAGATGTTAGTGTCTCCCTGGCGGAGGGAAAGGAGGCGGTGGGTCTCCCTAGCCCGGCTCCCCATGTCCACAGAGCTGCCTGCTGGGCTCAGTAGTCTCTCTGTCATTTGTCACGGTTCTCGTGGTGGAAGAACCCAAGCGCAGGCAACGGCAGTGAAGGGGTTAACAGATATATTTATTTAACCGAAACAGAAACAAAACACCCTCAATGGGGAAAACGGAACTCAGAAATATATAAAACAAAAGACTTCCCACGAGGGGCAAAATGAAAACGACAAATAACTAAACTCAAGGAACTCGACACAACGTCTTAAACTAAAACAAGGCAGGATAAAACTAAAGCAAAAACACAAGACTCACAGTTCTCAAACAACACAGGACACAGGAACACGGGCGACGGCATGAACACATACACAATACAATCCACGAGCACAGGACAAAGAAACATGAGGGTATATATAGGAACACAAACGAGGGATAACGACATGGGACAGGTGTGGGAAATCAAACACTTAGGGAAAGATAACAAGGAAACGAGAGGAATGGGGCCAATGACAAGACACTGGAGAGAACGTATATTATTGTCAAACGGACAGTAATATGTTTCTCTCCACACATAACCAAAGACTTTGTCATGGCTCTGCTACAGGACCAAGAAAAACATGACTAAGGAAGCAGAGCCATGACAGAAGCCCCCCCTTTAATGAAAAGCAGATAAAATAAGGTCATTTTAATTTTACTATATAGGTATAGCACTAAAGTCACAAAGCCGAAGTGTAACTGTTTATTACTTTTTTAAGGAACTTTTTTATCAGCCCTCCTAACAGCAAGGTTGTGCAGCAATGAACACTTTTGTGCGTGTGTGCGTGCGCCTGCCCGTGCACGTGCGTGTTCGATAGAGGAGCCGCTAGAAAGAGCAGACGGCTCGTTTATAAGCATGTCGGTGCCCATCCTTAAATAACATGTTCATCACAATTACAATAAAAATACGATCATTCTTATCTTTAAGCCCTAGTTTCCAAACTTTCTAAAATACTCAAATGCAATGCTAACTCTGAAACATGGCATTAACTTACCTCTCTTTGTGATGCCTTTGCAGGTGTCTTACGAAATTGGATGTTGTCCCACATGTTTCGGGGAAAGTTTTGGTGCAAAAAGTTTCCTTTTAAGCGCACTGTCGATACATTTATTATGGTTTGTAAAACCAATCTGTATTATGCCGCTGCTCGCTGACATCGTGCCTGATGAATGATTGATGCTGTTCAGTTCGCGCCGCGGACGAATCATTCATTCGACCAGTTCAACTGAATCGTTCCCGTTTAGCGTCTCCCGTAAACACTTAATATTATCCACAAATTAATTCAGTTATTCACTTTCTGGCGTGCATGACAGTCCCGCGGACTTGAACCAATATACCGGAGTTATTTAATTACAACAACAGCACACACTGAACTGAACTGCTGTGTGAAAAGAGAACTTATGAGCACGCGCAGCTCTCGTTCTAGAG